>NC_080176.1:61564165-61787950 GCF_950295315.1 Erinaceus europaeus
GGTGTTTGTTGTTTTTTTTGGATTTGAATTCCCTTTCATTATTGGCACCTAGAGATTTCTCCTTTATTCTTATGAACCCAGTAATTCATTTTTGATCCTTTGATACATTGTGTTCAAAATTCTCATGCCACTGTATTTTTTTCTGGCTTCTATGGAATTCCATTAAATTGGCGGAAGCAAGAGAGAACCACCTGTCACAATTCTCCCGACCTCATGACCTGCCAACACCTGCAGCTGTGTCTGTGCCCTTTGTCCCAGCCCCACCTGAGGTGACATCTATTTTTGTCCTCTGGCCACATTCTGGTCTGCTCCAAACCACTGCATTGAATTAGGCCATGCCCACTCACATCCCAAAATACCACTTGAGACGGGCATGGAGCCTGGGAAGATAAAGCGGGTAGATGAGAACGAGTTCCCTTAGAGACACGGCTTAGATTTATTCATAGGCCAGGATACAATATTTTTAATTTTGAATCAGTCCCCAAACCAAGCATACCTATTCTGAAGACATACCACACACATCCACATCACAAGATACCCCTTCTATCCAGGGACGGTCACAGCAAAAGGAGAAGGTGGGTGCCCAGGCCAGAGAAGACTGGAGCTGCCTTCATGTGTCCTGAGAGTGGCAAAGAAGACACCAAAGAGACAACTCATGAACAAGGGGCTTTCCATCCATTACCTGTGTCTCCATACTCTCCAAAGATGTTGATGAAGACATCAGCATCCGTCCCTGCACCAATGACATCTCCGGTGTACACCTTAACCTCGTATTTGTTACCTGGGAACAAGGACAGAGACAATGTCAGCTCACTGGGGTCCTAAGGAGAGAACAGAGTCCACCAAAGTAGCTATCACACCACCCATATCCCCCTTCAGTGGAGAGCGGTCACCATTAGTTTCAGTAACAGCAAGAGAGCAAAACACCTGACACTGGCTCCAGTTGGCCATCACTAGTATTTAAGAGTATGGAGTCAACATAGTGTACGCTTCAAACTGGTACAGTGCTATGTGTCAGTTAGGTCTCAGTGAAGCTGGAGAGAGTGAAGGAAAATTCAGTGGTTGTTGCTAAAATTGGAGGTGGGGGTGGGGTATGGGGGCATCTACTTTTGTCCACTAGCATATTGTCTCAGCCCCAGTCCAAGTTCCTGCCCTATGCCCTGTACCAGCATTTCTCTCCTGGATTCTGACAGGCCTCTCACAGCTCCCTGCATCTAATTTACTTCCCATAACATGTCCCCCACACATCAGCACAATGCAAAAATTCACTGGGAAAACTCAAATTTCTATACAAATTGTCAAGGCTATAATGACTAAGGAAGCCTGAGGCCCCTCTGTAGCTAGCAAAGGTATGTGTTGGGTCGTCTTGTTAAAGGCCTGTATCCACTGAGGTATCTTTGCTCGGGGTACTAGCAGCCTTCTCTGTAACCCCACTACCTCAGCCTTGACAGCGATCTCACAGGGGATCAAAGGAAACTGGACCACAGTGTCTCTCTCTCTCTCTCTCTCTCTCTCTCTCTCTCACTTTCTTTCCTTTTGGGGGGGTAAATGGTTGGGGTTATTGTGTGTTCAGGAAAGAAAACTCCTCTAGATTTTTGGGGTGCCAACAATTCCAAGAACTGAGGTGACTATCCCCTGCCCCCTCCCAGCAACAGATTTTCATTTCTGTGTGGTGGAAACCTTTGTTCAGGTGTCTTGTGCCCAGTTTGTGAATCTGACAAAAAATGAAATTGTTTGAGTTGAGATCCCTTGGCCCAGTCCCTTGTTCCACCTCTTCCCTGAAGCCCTCCCTGATGGCCAATCTCTAGAGGTCTTTCTTCTCTGCACTCAGGCTGTCTTCTCTGCATCCATGATTTACAAGTTTCACCCTCTCCTGCCTTGCACATTGGTTATGTCCTGAAGTTGAGGCTTCTAAATTCCTCAAGAACATAAAAGAGGGCTAGCAGAAAGGCTTCTTCTCTTACCATAAGCCTCTAGTATGGTGCTGGGCACCAAATATATTGGAATGAGAAATTAACAGGGAGCCAGGCAGTGGCACACCTGGTTAAGTGTACGTGGTGTACATGTGGGAGGACTTGCACAAGGACCAGGGTTCGAGCCCCCACTCCCTACCTACAGCAAGAACACTTTGTAAGTTCACAAACAGTGAAGCAGAGCTGCAGGTATCTCTCTTTCTCTCTCCCTCTCTATCTCCCCTTCCCTTCTCAACTTCTCCTTGTCCTATCCAACAAAAAAGGGGAAAAAAAGCTTCAAAAAAAGAAAGAAGGAGTCTAGGTAGTAGCGCAGAGGGTTAAGCACACATGGCGCAAAGCACAAGGGCTGGCATCAGGATCCTGGTTCGAGTCCCCAGCTCCCCACTTGAAGGCGGGTTTCCACTTCACAAGTGGTAAAGCAGGTTTTCAGGTGTCTATCTTTCTCTCCTCTCTGTCTTTCCCTCCTTTCTTGATTTTTCTCTATCCTATCCAACAATAACAACAACAAGGGCAACAAAAATAGGAAAAAATGGCCTCCAGGAGCAATGGATTTGCAGTGCAGGCACCAAGCCCCAGCAATAACCCTAGGGGCAGAAAAAAAGAGGGAAAAAAAGAAAGGAAGGAAGGAAGGAAGAAAGAAAGAGAGAGAGAGGGAGAAAGAAAAAATAATGGATTTTCTGAAAGCGAAGTTCCAAGGAAGTTGTTCAAAACAAAGCACTAAAGTTGGGGAAATTTTTAAAAAATCCCAATTTCAAGAGCCAGTCCTGACCCCCAGAAACTGAAACTTTGACCCCAAAGGACAGGGTGCCCAGAGTGGAAACTGATGAAATAGTTTAAGCAAAAGACTGTCACTTTCAGCCTTCTGTTTGCTGAGACTGGCTCTTTATTTTTTTAATTTATTTTAAATCCCATTTTTCCCCCCTTTTGTTGCCCTTGTTGTTTATCATCATTGTTGCTGTTATTTTTGTTGTTGTTATTGCTGTCGCTGTTGGATAAGACAGAGAGAAATGGAGAGAGGAGGGGAAGACAGAGAGGGGGAGAGAAAGATAGACACCTGCAGACCTGCTTCACCGCCTGTGAAGTAAACCCCCTGCAGGTTGGGAGACTGGGGCTCAAGCCAGGATCCTTAGGCCGGTCCTTATGCTTTGCGCCATGTGCGCTTAACCCGCTGCACCACCGCCTGGCTCTCACAGGCTCTTTATTTTTAATTAAGAAATGGTGAATGTGTTAAACCTTAATTTGCAAATAAAGGGGTAACAGTCAGAAATCCCCACTCCCACCGCTTCCTCCAAAAAGCAGAGTTAGAACCTGTGACCGACCGTCAGCAGGAAATGCACACAAAGTCCACCAGGATGGAGAAGGCCACATCCTGGAAGAACAGGTCCTCCTCTCCCTGAAATCACCTCCTGGTTCCCATCCCTCCTCCCACTGTAAGAAGGTCCCTAAGCAGAGGAACAGGCAGCCAGGAGGTGGTTCAGCCCTTGAGTGTTGTCCTTACAACCATCAAGTCCCAGGTTTGCTACCAAGACAGCATGTGCCTAAGTGCTGCTCGGCTTCCCCTCCCCTCCCCTCCCCTCCCCTCCCCTCCCCTCCCCTCCCTTCTGCTCCTTTCCCAGTCTCTTTACCCCTCCCTTCCCCTCTCCTCTTCTTTCCCTCCTCTCCTCTTCCCCCCTCCCCTCTCTTCTCCCTTCCTTTCTTTCCTCACCTCCTCTCCCTTCTTCTCCTACCCTAGCCTCTTCTCCCCTCCCCTCCTCTCTCCTCATCTTCTCTCTTTCTACCACTAACAAACACAAAACCATTTTTAGCAAAAACAAAGGAACAGTAGGTGTTAAGCAGGATTCTTGCCTCCGTTGCCTTTAAACTGCAATGAGGACCTTTCTCTTCCTACAGAATCTGGTGTGACCGTGTTTGACTTTTTGTGGAGCTGAGAGTGGGCCCACATGGTGCAGAATATCGCAGCTTCTGAGGGATTCTTGGAGCAATTTTTATACCTGGTTGTTTTGGGGTTTGTTTTTGCATATGCAGCAGGAAGTGCAATTGCTGAGTCATAAATCAGCTCCATGTTGACTATACTGAACAGAGATTGTATCACTTCACACTATACCAAGGAGACAAGGGTTCAACCCCTCAACACCTCACCCAGACTTGTAGGGTTTGGTTGTGGTTTCCTGTTTGTTAGTTTACAGATGTTATTAGTAGGTGCTTCAGGGACAGCTCTTACCATGATCAGTGGTATTTCCCACCCAGCTACTCTCAAAGATTAGTCTCTGACCTCCGGATAGCTCTCACCCAGAGAGCACAGTGTCTAACTTCCTCAACCTCACTGGGGGAGACCATCAAGTGAGAGGGAAAAAAAACCTTCTAAAATGTATTCCCAGCTGAAGGTCCTAGCAGGTCCACTCCTGCTTTACCACAAAGACCCTCTGGACAGGACAGTCAGAGCCTTCAGAAGAAACTGGACACAGACAGTCCAGGGGCCCAAAGGCTGGGGTTCAAAGGCTAGGGCTCAAATATTAGGCCCAAAGGCTGGGCCCAAAGACTGGGGCCCAGAAGCAGGGGCCCAAACATTGGGGCCCAAAGGTAGGGGCTCAAAGGCTGGGTCCCAATAGCAGTGAGACTGAGGAAGTTAGACACTATGCTCTCTGAGTGAAAACTGTCAGGAGTCACTTTGAGGGTGACTGGGCAAGACATATTGTTGATCACAGTGTGAGCAGTGTCCCCACATCCCCTAATAACATCTGTAAACTAACAAACAGAAAAGAAAACAACAAAACCCCAGCAGTGTGCTCTCTGCCAGGTGCAACACTGCCCAGTCTCCCAAAACCATAGATTTTAGTCCACAACCTTTAACTTTTTTTAAAGTAGCCTTTTTAAATGTTTTTATTTATTTTGGATAGAGACAGAAAATGAGAGGGACAGAGGAGGTAGAGAGAAAGAAAGACACCTGCAGCCCTGCTTCATCTCTGAGCAGGTGAATCCCCTTGCCTGAGGCCTTGGGTTCTATCCCAGCACCTCACGAGGACCCCAGGCACAGCATGAAGGCACTCCAGGGGGATGGATGCCGGAACACTGCTGGCTGCCTCCTCCTTTCCTCCCTGTCTGCTCTTTCTCTCCCACTCTGCCACTCTGTTTAATGACATCCAATAAAACACTGGATGGGGAAGCCATCATGAAGAATATAGAAAGGAGAGACCCAGGTTGGGGCTTCCTAAAAGGGGAAGATGACAGCACTGGTTTGCAAGCTTGAGCATCATATCCTCAGTGCATCACTTGACTCAGCAAAGGGCAGAAAGGTCAAGCTGGAAGGTAGGCCAGCCCCAGGGGCCGTCGTCTTGCTGAGCATGGGAGAGATAGGGCCTACAGTAAGACATGGGAAGTGTTGCCCCAAGCAGCTCTGGGGTTAGACCCTGGTTTACCCACAAGGAACATTGTTTGCAGTAGTACTCCCCAACACTTCATCTCCACTATTCCAACCTTTGGGTCCATGATTCTTCAACAATTTGTTTGGCTTCATATGTTAACTCTCTTTTCAGCCACCAGGTTCCAGATGCCATCAGGATGCCGGCCAGGCTTCCCTGGACTGAAGACCCCACCAATGTGTCCTGGAGCTCCGCTTCCCCAGTTACCCACCCTACTAGGGAAAGAGAGAGGCAGACTGGGAGTATGGACCAGTCAACGCCCATGGTCAGTGGGGAAGCAATTACAGAAGCCAGACCTTCCACCTTCTGCAACCCACAACGACCCTGGGTCCATGCTCCCAGAGGGATAGAGAATGGGAAAGCTATTGGAGAGGGGATGGGATATGGAGATTGGGTGGCGGGAATTGTGGGGAGTTGTATCCCCCATCCTATGATTTTGTTAATGTCTCCTTTCTTAAATAAATTTTTAAAAATGTATTAAAATATTTTTAAAAAAATCACCCAGACCTGTTCACTCACCCATCCAGGCCTCTGCAAATCTGGAGGCTGGATCCCTTGCTGGAGACACTATGCTGCCCTCTGCTGGACAGTGGTCATAATAGGCTGCAAATTCAGCAGCCTCTGTGAGGAGGAAGGCATCTGCATGGCCTCACTTGTGCAGTGTTCGACCTGCCCTTTCTGGTAGCAGGTTCTTTCCACTAATGGTCAACTCAGAGAAGCCAGACTAATTTCAGCTGTGATCTGAGCAGCTTGCAAGCAGGGCAGCCTGGGAGGTGACGCAGTGGATAAAGCAATGGACTCTCAGCATGAGGTCCTGAGTTTCATCCCCAGCAACACATGTGCCTGAGTGATGCAGTAGTTATCTCTCTCCTCTCCTTTCTTGCATTAATAAATGAATAAATAAATAAATAAATAAATAAATATATTTTAAATGTGGTCTGGGAGGTGGCGCAATGGATAAATATATTTTAGATGGAATTATTTAGGGAGGTAGCACAGTGGTTATACAGTAGGGCCTTTGTGCCAGACGCACCAAATCCCCAGAAACAGAGCTTAGCTGTGCTCTGGTTGAAAAAAAAGAAGAGAAGAGAAGAGAAGAGGAAAGAAAAGGAGAGAAAATACAGGGAAAGAAAGGATAGGAAGAAGGAAGGAAGGAAGGAAGGAAGGGAGGGAGGAAAGAAGGAAGGAAGGAGTGCAGGGAGGGAGGGAGGGAAAGAAGGAGGAAAGAAGGGAGAAAAGAAGAAGCAGTCAGAGAGACAGTCCAGAGACTAAGCTGATCCCTTGGTGTCCTGCAAAACTGGACAAAACTGAGCCGGACCCCTGTGGGTGGGACAGTCTTGGCCCCAAGGCACAGGGCTGCCTGGGTCCTTCTGGCCCTGCCCAAGGGAGACAGGGTCTTGCCTCACCCTTTTCCCTCTGCAGCCCGCATAGCAGAGGCACAAGGCTGCTTCCAGACAGGAAGCCTGCCCCCCGCAGGCCAGCTGGAAGCTGCCTACGTGGGCTTCCAGAAAAGGAGGCACTGGCGGCCCAGCTGCCTCCTGCCTGGTGCGCCAGCCGCCCCCACAGCCTCCCCTGCTCTGTCTGGCACAGGCAGCTCACACAGTGGCAGGACACAGCTCCAAGGAGAGACCCTGGAGGAGACTCAGCCCACAGAAACTGGTACTCCAGGTCCCCTGCCCCATGGACACTGAGCTGGGTGGTATTCCTGATGACAGGAGTCAAGCAAATGCTTCACTTCCCTTCCCCTCCCTTCCTCTCCCCTCGTCTCCCCTCTTCTTTCCTCTCCTCTCTTTCCCTCTCCTTTCCCTTTTTCTTTTTCTTTTCCTTCTTCTCCTTCTCCTCCTCCCCCTCCCCTCCCCCTCCCCTCCTCCTCCTCCTCCTCCTCCTCCTCCTCCTCCTCCTTCTTCTTTCTTTTGCTACCAGGGTTTTCTCTGGGGCTCAATGCCTGCACAATGAATCCACTGCTCCTGGTGGCCATTTCTTTTTCCTTTCTTTTTGTTGATAGAGACAGAGAGAAATTGAGAGGCAAAGAGGAGATGAAGAGAGAAAGAGAGGCCTGCAGCCCTGCTTTACCACTTGTGAAGCTCCCATGCCCCCTTCCCTGGCTGCCTCCCGCAGGTGGGGACCAGTTCCCTGCACTTGGTAGTGTGTGCTTTGCCAGGTGGGTCATCACTCAGCCCCTCTTCTCTTCTTGTCCTCATTTTCTTCCTCCTCCCACCCCTCCATGGCACCAGGAACCTCACTGTCGTTCTTTCAGCCCACTCCCAGGTTGCCTTGCCCCAGAGAGAGAGGGAAGAGAGAGGCCCTACAGCACCAGAGCTCCCCAACCCTGCAGTGGCTCTCCCGAGTGGTGCCAGGGCTTGACAAGGCGCATGCTTCACCAGATGAGCTATCTTCAGGAAAGACCCCTCAGTCCTGCCTCTGCCCAGTTCACCCAGGAAGAGGCCCTCCCACACCCACAGTGACTTGACACCTCAAGGCGCTCATGTGTCCCAGACACCGAGGGAACGGAGTCACTCAGGATCTGGGAGTCTCCGGGCTGCTGGCTGACCTGGTGGAGCTCTCATGGTGAGGGTGCGGCACCCATAGCCCAGCTGCTGTCATTGTGCCTTTGTCTCTGCACCACGAGGCTCTCTGGCGGCTCCATGCTGTCTGCCCTAGTGCACTAGCCACACGCCCCCTTTCTGGCCCGCCTCTTCCTCAGATGCACCCTGGGCACCGTGCCCAGCCTGGGCCTGCACCTGCACAGCTGGAGCAGGGCAATGGCCATTGTGCAGCATGGCAGGGACCACAAAGCAAGTGCAGCCCAGTCACCAGGAAAAAAGCAGTTGGGGTGAAGACAGCAGTTGTGCTGGAGGGACACACTGCCACTGTCACTGGGTCCCCTGCCTATACCATCATGGGCAGAGTGGTGGCTCACAGTTGCCACACACAAGGATCAGGGTTCAAGCCTGGAGTTGCCACCCGCAGGAGGAAGTTTTAGTAGTGCTCATGTCTCTCTCTCCCCTGTATTTCCCCCTTCCTTCTCGATTTCTGTCTATTTGAAATAATCACTTAAAAGAACAGAACAGAAAGCACTGTTCATCTTTCCCCACAGCCTTGTTCTCCCTGAAGCCACTGCTTCTTCCTGGGGCTCTCTTCCCTCTGTCAGCCAGCAGCTTGGCCCTTTTGGAGGACAGCACAGAGCTGGCTGCAGCCCACGTTTGCTATCAGCCCACTGAGGAAGTCTAGGCACTCCTTAGGAGAAGCCCAGGAAGAGGGTCCCACCCTGCAGCCAGGGGCTCCCAGCAGGTCCAAAGGCTGGGGTCTGTTGGCAGCACGGTGAGCTGTGGTGCTAGATTCTGACAGTCCCCAGACCGGCGGGGACTCAGCTCTTGGCTGCAGAGCCCTGTCTCACTGCCAAGTTGGCAGCACTCTCTCCAAGCAACGTGATGTGGGCTCAGTACTCATTTAAGCCACGTGACTATCGCCATGTTTTGGGGGTGGGCGGGCTGGTGGGATGGCACTGTGCTGGGGACAGTCACTTGGCCAGAAGGCAGGATGTGACATCCTGCATCAGCAGCAAGAAGGCCAGGCAGGATCTGCCCTGCACGAGCCTTGCCCGAGTCACACAACATGTGACAGTACCCCACCACGTTCCTTCACAACGCATTGGGTCGCTCCAATTCACACGGAGGCCATGCTGTCCCATCCTGCCTGGTCTAACAGGCATGTCCCCATCCTGCGGACTGTTCCCTCAATCCCCTTTGGCCTCGTGGTATGTCCTGAGCTCTGTGGGACTGGAAAGGGGCAGGCAGCCCTGCATTTCAGCCCATGCAACTCTGTCGCATGCCTGCCAAGTACATCTGGGCACCCTTCTCATGACTGTCACACCAGAATGATAGCATCCAAGGAAGAGAGCAGACCAGTGGGCAGCAGGCTCCTGGAGCCTGGCAACAGAGATGGAGTGGTGCTTACCTGGTGGAGGACCTGGGGAAGCCAGCACTGCAAGGAACCTTAAGAGCATTCCAAACGCCTCTCCTTTTATTGTGATTATTGTCACCAGATTAATTGCTGGGTCTCAGTGCCTGTACTATGAATCCACTCCCAGTGGCCACTTTTCCTCTATATTTTCTTGCTTATTTAATTTGATAGCACAGAGCGAAATTGAGCAGGGATGAGGTACTAGAGAAGGAGAAATGGAGAGAGAGACACCTGCAGGCCTGCTTAACTGCTCCTGAAGCACCTCCCACAAGTAGGGGAGGTGGGGCTGGGGGCCTGAACTCAGCATGGTAACATGTGCATTCAACCAGATGTGCCCACTGTGCCCCACACATGCCTGTTCTAAGGAGCATCTCGTCTTCTCTGTAGATTTAGCACATAGGGCTGCAGCCAGCTTCACACTACGCTGCAAGGACGCTGAGGGGCTGGCTGTTGGAGGCAAGTTTGGGTAACAGTAAGCCCTGCCTCCTAGGGTGCTATGGGTTTCCTACATTACTTTCTTTCACTCTTGTACTTTTTTCTTTCCTGAGGGCTTAGTGGGTTACAGTCCAGCTGTTGCCGTATGGGTTTAATTTCTCGTTTCCCAGTAATAGGTGTCTGCAAAATATTCTTACCCCCAACTTAGGTCCTTTTCCACCATCCTGCACCTGGGCCACATAACCTGTCCCCCATCTTCTTCCCTCCTTCTTCCCCAGAATCTTTCGCTTCGATGCAGCACATAAAGGAATACTTCTCAGCTGTAAAAATGATGATGTCTGTCCCTACTGCAGGAGGAAGGCTTCACAAGTGGTGAAGATGGGCGGCAGGTGTCTCTTTCTCTACCTCCTCTTCCCTTTTATTTCTGTCTCTATCCCATAAATAAATAAATAAATAAATAAATAAATAAAACTTTAAAAAAACAATAAGTAAAAGAATGATGAAGTCCTCTCCTTCACCTCATCTTGGGAGGAACTCAAAGGGGTCATGTTAAGCAAGCTCAGCCAGAATGAGAAGGATAAACACTGAATGATCTCACTCATAAGCGGAACTTAAGAAACAAGGACAGAAAGAGAAAATGCAAAGCAAAGCGTGGTGCTGTGGATTTTTAAATGGGGTGTATGGTGTGCACACAAAGCCTCAGGCTTCAGCCCTAGGTCACATAGTTAGTAGGTGGCTCTGTTGGGTCTATATGACTTGAGATAGGTCAGAACCATGGCGCCCTGCATCCTCCATAGACTGTGTACTTTGCCCAGCTGTATCCCTGTGAGACTGTGAGCATCTTGGGTGAATGAGCATGCCCCTTCCTCAGACCCAGTCTCTCCAACCAGCTCAGAAAGGCTTTATCGACGGTACCTGCTGATCACAGTGATGCTTAGGCTGGAGGCCTGGGAGATGGTGAATAGGTTTTGCCCAGGGGCTGCCACCATGTGGGTGTGTTATTGCAGCTCCTCTGTTCTTCTAGTTTCTAGGTTGCAAGAGGGTGAATCACCAAACAGAGTGAAAGAAACTCTCCAGGAAGGAAGTAGGAGAGTGCCAAGAGGCAGAGAGTGGGAGGGAAAAGTGCTCAGCTCGGGCACAAGCTACACAACTGAGGCTGAATTCTCAGGGGATAATTAATGCAAACTGGCTGAGAAAGTGTTCACCAGCCTGTCACGGGTGCGAGAAGGTGCTAGGACCCCTGACACCCACGGTCAGAGGGAGAGAAGCAAGAAGGTGCTTGCTGACTCCCTGCACATCTGTCTGAGGTGCTCAGCCAGGAGAGATGATGTCTACCTGGACCACTCACTAAGGTGTGGGGAAGCCAGCCAGGACTGGGACATCTCATGTGGGGGTGAAGCAGGAGAACTCAGGTCTATGCATCAGCCTTGATATTCTCGGCTAAGAGTGGTATTGCTGGGTCATAAGGTAATTCCATTTTTATTTATTTAAGGACTCTCCATACACTCTTCCAAAGGGGCCTCACCAGTTTGCACTCCCACCAACAGTGAAGCAGAGTTCCCTTTGCTCTACAATCTCTCCAACACCTGCCATTTCCTGGTTTGTTGATGAAAGCCCTTCTCTCAGGTGTGAGACGGTATCTCAGTATAGTTTGAATTTGCATTTCTCCAATGATGAGTGAAGTGGAGCATTTCTTCATGTGTCTGTGGGCCATATGTATCTCTTCTTTAGAAAACTGCCTATTTAGTTCTTTGGCCCACTTTTTTTATTGGGTTATTTTTTTGCTACTTTTATAGAACTGTATCAACTCTGTATAGATGTTTGATATCAGTCGCTTGTCTGATGTGTGATATGCAAATATCTTCTCCCATTTACTCAGCTGCCTGGTTATCCTTGTGTAGTTTGCTTTTGATGTGTAGAAGCTACTAGTGCCCTGTTCAGCTCTGGCTTATGGTGGTGTGAGGGACTGAACCTGAGACTTTGGAGCCTCAGGCATGGGAGTGTTTTTGCATAACCATTATGCTGTCTACCCCCACCCGCCCTGTAGAGGCTTTCTTGTTCCATTTATTTTCTTTTGTTTTCATCTCCTATGTCCAGGGGATTGAGTCTCCAAATCTTTAATGTGAAGGTCCTGTGAAGTTTCACTGATATTTTCTTCTATAAATTTTAGAGTTTCTGGTATAATATCTAGATCCTTGATCCATTTTGATCTTACTGTGGTTTGTGGTGTTAGGTGATAATCTAGTTTCTGTCCAATTTTTCCTGCACCATCTGTCAAAGAGGCCTTCTTTACCCACTGAATGGTTTTGGCCCCTTTATCATATATTTGGTGGCTATATAGTGTGGGCTCATTTCTAGGCTTTTGATGCTGTTCCACTGACCCAAGTGTCCATTACCATGCTCTTTTGAGTACTATCATTTTACCATACAATAGTATCAACTGAAAAACCAATATGTAATGATGCTAGGGGGGAAAGCTCCTAGATTCATTGCATCTAGAGTCCTACCTGTGTTTCTCTCTCTCTCTCTCTCTTTTTTAAATATTTATTTACTGAGTTCCTTTTGTTGCCCTTGTTGTTTTATTGTTGTAGTTGTTGTTGTTACTGATGTCGTCGTTGGATAGGACAGACAGAAATGGAGAGAGGAGGGGAAGACAAAGAGAGGGAGAGAAAGATAGACACCTGCAGACCTGCTTCACCATTTGTGAAGTGACTCCCCTGCAGGTGGGGGACCGGGGCTCAAACAGGGATCTTTAGGCCGGTCCTTGCACTTTGCACCACCTGCGCTTAACCCACTGTGCTACCGCCCAATTCCCCAACCTGTGGTTCTCTTAACAGGTCAAAACGAATGATTATTTGGGTCATATGTGATGTGCCCACCCCTGGCCTAACAGGGGATCTATGAAACACCAATAAAAAGGATGAAGAAGGGGCTCAGACATACACACACTCTCTCTCTCACACACACACATAGACAAACACATATCCACACACATTCACACACACACACACATACACACACACTCACACTCTCACACACACACTCACTCAAAGAAACTCTCACACATACACACTCACATACTCACACTACATATGAGCAGTAAATTCAAAAGCTACAGCTTTGCCAGAGAGAGGACATTGGAAAGCCTCCTTATCTGTCCAGCTAGAACTTAAATGGCCCTATCTAGGTTGGCAGAGAAAAGAAAAAGGAGTCATTTTACATACAGGTGGTGGGTCCAAGAGCCAACAGGTTCTTTCTAGAGTAATCTGGGCTTGCCCATGAGAATCTTTACCCACATGCCTTCCATCTGATTTAGAAATCCAGAGAAACAGAGAAACTGTTACCATAAGCAGCTTCGCTAACGAACTGAAGGTGGGGCAGCCAGTAAAGTGCACATTACCATGCACTAGGACCTGGTACAAGTCCTGGTAACCTGGGGGTTTCACCAGCAGCAGATCCCTCTCTCTCTCTCTCTCTCTCTCTTTCTCCCTATCTCCTCCCTCTCTGCCTGTTTCTCATTGCCTCCATCATAATGACATTAAATTTAAAAAAATGGCCACTGGGAGCAGTGGACTCATTATACAGGCACCAAGCTCCAGTGATAACCCTGGTGGAGAAAGGGGAGGGCAGGAGAAAAGAGGAGGAAAGGGAATAGGTAGGGGAGTGGAGGGGAGAGAAGGATGAGTCAGAGACAGCAAGATGGAATTCTGGGAGTTGCAGCTGCTGAAACTCAGCATGCCTGGCTGTAGTTTGCCCTCCTTGATGAGTTTGCTTTTTCTTTTATTTTTTAGTGCTTTCACAGCTCACCTTTTTGGGCATCAGAAGGCAGGTGGGGGAGAGGAAGACCAGGAAAGCTGTCTTTGCACTCAGATGAGGCTCTTGCTACATGCCCATTTGGTAGAGATTTGAAAACACAGGTACCTGGGCCGCCCCACTTCCCCGAAGCAACAAGAAGACCTGGAGGGGTAGCCGGGGCAGGTGGCTCTGGGGATCCCAGCCCCACAACACCAGCTGCCATCACTGACCTCTGGGCACATCCATGGGGCTGAAGCTGGCCAGAAGGTCACGGCACCACTGGCGGTCACCCTCCACCTTGCTCAGCCAGTTGTTGCAGTTGAAGTAGTAGCGCAGGTGCGGCCGCTTCATGTCCGTCACGATCACACGGTCCAGGTACCAGCTGGCGTTCAAGCCTGTGTTGTCATGCTCGATCCTGGGGCAGGAGCAGGAGTGCATGAAGGTGACGTCCTCCATGCTAGAGCACCCCAGCGTTTCTGTCCTTTCGGACTATTATTGCACCCAAACCTCCTCTGTGAAAGGAGGACATCTCAGGGCCAGGCAGTGAAACACCTGGGTGAGTGCATGTGTTACAAAGAGCAAAACTTCATAAGCAGTGAAACTTCATAAGCAGTGAGCCCCACCTGCAGGTGTCTCTGTCTCTCTTTCTCTCTGTCTCCATCCTATAAATAATTTTAAAATGGGGATATCTTGTGAGATGGATATGCTTATTAATGAACTGCTTTGCCTGCAAGGGGACTCTGCCTACAGGGTCCCCAAAGTGGCCAGGAGGCCTCTTCCTCCCTGACACCCAGACCCCCACTAATCTCCTGGTCCCCTCACCCAGGGCCCCTGTGGCCTTCGAGTGGTTGTTCTCACACAGAAGTCTCAAAAAGAACTGCAGATTCATATCACGATGTCATTTTAGCTTCTTCCTTCATGCACTGGGGACAGGGGTCAGACTTGAATGCACACAGACAAGCAGTGTGTACTATCCAAGAGAGCTATTTCACCAGCCTGAAGGCACATTTTACTTTTATTTGTTATTTTATTGCCACCAAGATTATTGCTGGATTGTATTGGATTGTGCTGGATTGCTTGCACAATGAATACAATCTCTCTTTCTCATAAATAAATATATATATATCTGCTTGTGGGAACCAGGGTTTTTGAACCTGGGTCCTTGCACATGATAATGTGGGATTTAGTGGCTTTGCTATGTATGACTCAGCCCCCCAAAGTCATATTTTAAATGGAGGTAGTCAAATTAATTTTAACATCACATTGCATTGGGTCATTTATCATTTCAATGTATGTTTATGAAAAATTAAATAGCTGGAAACCAGCTGGGACCACAATAAGGCAAGACTAGAACGACTTCAGGAACCCACCAAACCACCAGTGAGTGAAAACACGTGTGGCTCGTGGACAGGGAGGAGCCTAAGGAGAGATTGAGCGGCTGGTAACAGTCCGGCAGTTTACCAGTTGAGGCACTACCTCCAATCTCCTTTACCAACAAAAAGACTGCTGAAGGGAGGAGAGAACTCCCTTAAGACTCACCAAATGCAACTGTGAGTCTCCATTTCTACTGCCCTCAGAGGCTGGAGCAGCAGGGGGGAGGCCCTGTGCTAATATCTGGGAACAGAGAACTGACCAGGAAACTCAGGAGAAGAGCTACACCTTGGTGGCCAAGCAGGGTGCTGTGTGGTGGAAGCCTTTCCACATTGTTCTTCTGATGAGAACGTGGTGAATAATTGCCTCAGAACCTACAGACTATAAATGGGACTTGTTTAGAAATTCATAGGGCCCAGAAGTGCTGCTCAGCTTGGCAAAGAAGCTGAATTGAGCCTGGAGCTTTGGATCCTTGGGGTGTGAGAGTCTCTTTTCATAACCACTGTGCTCTCTCTCCCCCACCCTGCTTTATCTCTTGGTCAGGAGTGAGTGATTAAGCTAAGAAGCCTATTTATAGTTTAAAAGCCCTCAGGGTTCCATAGCTTACAGGGAAGAAAAAGAACAAAAGAGGCTTTTAATAGCCACTGTGCTCCAACTCAAGGATTGAAATAATATTGAAACAACAGTTAATTTCCACAACTGCGAACTCTTTAAGTACCTTACTTAGACACAAGTCAATCTAAGCAACAGTGATCAGTAATTTGAAAAGTACTGAGAGAGGGACCACATAACATACTATTAAAAAATGGTTAAACCAACAAGAAGAAATATTGGAGAAATGAACCAGGAAAAGAGTCCAGCTAAAAGCCCCCCAAAGGTTGAACCAAGAAGTAGTGAGGTCAACATCCAAATGCTTGCTAAGGAAATAGTCACAGGAGTGAGTAAATAGTTTGAAAGAACTGTCAACAGAAATGCAGAAACAACAAATGAAACTCTGGAAGAAAAAAAATAATTATCTCAAGGTTATTAGAGACCTGAAAGTTGAAATAGCTGAGCTGAGAACACAACTAGCTGAACAAGCTAAAACAGTATCAGAACAGGGTAACAAAATAGATGAACTACAGAAAACAGTACAAGGGAGAGAGAATAGGATAAATGAGGCTGAAGACAGAATTAGCAAGATCGAGGACAAATTAGAGACAACTAAAAAAGAAGTAAGAGCTCTCAAAAAGAGATTAAGAGATACTAAAAACAACAACAGAGACATATGGAATGACTTCAAAAGAAATAATATATGCATTATTGGTTTACCAGAGGAAGAAAGCATTCTTCAGGGGAGACCCCTCACAGAATGGGAAAAGATCTTTACATGTCATACATCAGACAAGAATTTAATAACCAAAATATATAAAGAGCTTGCCAAACTCAACAACAAGAAAACAAATAACCCCACCCAAAAATGGGGAGAGGACATGGATATAATATTCACCACAGAAGAGATCCAAAAGGCCAACAAACATGAAAAAATGCTCCAAGGCTTTGATTGTCAGAGAAATGCAAATAAAGACAACAACAAGATACCTCTTCACTCCTGTGAGAATGTCATACACCAGAAACGGTAGCAGCAACAAATGTTGGAGAGGTTGTGAGGTTAAAGGAACCTTCCTGCACTGCTGGTGGGAATGTCAATTGGCCCAGCCCCTGTGGAGAGCAGTCTGGAGAACTCTCAGAAGGCTAGAAATGGACCTACCCTATGACCCTGCAATTCCTCTCCTGGGGATATATCCTAAGGAACCCAACACACCCATCCAAAAAGATCTGTGTATACCTATGTTCTTAGTAGAACAACTTGGAATAACCAAAACCTGGAAGCAACCCAGGTGTCCAACAACAGATGAGTGGCTGAGCAAGTTGTGGTCTATATACACAATGGAATAGTACTCAGCTATTAAAAACGGTTACTTCACCATTTACAGCTCATCTTGGATGAATCTTGACAAATCTTGTTAAGTTAAATAAGTCAGAAACAGAAGAATGAATATGGGATGATCTCACTCTCAGACAGAAGTTGAAAAACAAGATCAGAAGAGCAAACACAAGTAGAACCTGAACTGGAGTTGGTGTGTTGCATCAAAGTAAAAGACTCTGGGGTGGATGGGGGGGGAGAGTACAGGTCCAAAAAGGATGACAGAGGACCTAGTGGAGGTTGTATTGTGATGTAGAAAACTGAGAAATGTTATTCATGTACAAACTGTACATGAATGTTTTACATGTTTACTGTACAATGTTTACTGTACAATGTTTTACATTCAACTGTACTTACAGTTGAATGTAAAACATTAATCCCCCAATAAAGAAATTTTAAAAAAGAAAAATTAAACAGCTAATAATTTTCATCTTGTTCTTTTTTTTTAATCTTGTACTAATTTTTAGAACAGGTGTGGTTTCACCAACATAGTCTCAGTTTGGACTGCCCACAGTTCAAGGGCTCAGTGGCCACACAGGGCTGTCATCCTGGGTGGGGACAGATCCAGACTCTACACACTCTGGTTCCCAAATCTTCTCCCACTAACTGAATCCCCCCTCATTCTTGGGAGTGTCTGCTTTGAGATTCATTTTCTTTGCTAAAACTTGCCCTCAGGAAGGCCTAACCTTATAGCGAGTACCTCACCCTGACCTAGCACCCTGACACCTTACCCTGTCACACCCTAACAGACAGCACCCAGCACACACCCAGCTGGCACGGGCAGGGAAAGGAACCCAGTGCAGACTGGGAGGCCTGCCTGTACCTAGCCCCACCCTAAGAAGGACCACTGACCACCTCCCTGCATGATTCTCCCTTTCCCTTCTCTGCTCATCACCAAACAGTCAGTGCCAGCACCTGCACATGGCCACAGCCTCTGCAGTCGCTGGTGCAGGCACTGCCTCTCTGAGCTGGGACATGAGGGCTGTAGCAAGGCAGCTCTGACTACATCCAGGCTCTGAGTGAGTGCAGCAGGCCACAGGTGACTTTGACACTGACACCTGCATTAGAAGTTGAGTGGAGTAGGAGCTTTGGAGCTGAGGCAGAAAGCAGAAACTGGTTCAGCAACCAGGCTGCTGTTTTCAGGATGAATGGCTGAGACATGCCCATCTAACACCCTCACAAAGCTCCCCTGAGGAGGCCAGGGTTAAGTCATGTGTTTTCACAAGTGAGGATGAGGGTTCGAGCCCATCTGCAGGGAGAATCTTCACAAGTGGTGAAGCAAGTACTTCGGGTTTCTCTCTCTCTCTGTCTTTCTCCCTTTCTATCTCCCTCTCTCCTCTTAATTTCTCTCTGTCCCATCAAATGAAGTAGCAATAGATGCGAGTGTGACTTAGAAAGGAATGAAGGCAGGATTATAGAAGTGGATAAAAATGAGCAGAAAGATTATCTATACATATATGCATATGTGGTGTGTGTGTGTGTGTGTGTGTCAAATCACATCTCTGACCTTGGGAGAACTATGTCAGTTTCTGCTGGAAGGGGAGGGGGACACAGAACTCTGGTGACTGGAGTAGTGTGGAATTATACTCCTACCATCTTACAATTTTGTAATAACTATTAAATCACTAGTTTAAAAAAAGCTTACCAGAGAGAGGAGTGACACTGCCGCCCAGGGGCCTCAGGTGACATTGCTTAGCCCTTCTGACCCTCACAGAAGCCTCACTGTGCACCCTCGTTGCTCAAATAGCTTGGCATCATTGTTACAGAAGGGGAAGCCGAAGCTTGGAGAGGAAGGCTGTGTAATGGCCACAGCTAGTAAGCAGTGGGGTGGAAATGTGGACGAGAGAGAACTGGACTCAAGAGTCTACTAAGCAACAGAGTCTACTAAGGAACAGCACTCCCTTATTCAGGGCCTATATCCCAAAGTTATGAAAATATCTCAAGTTATCTAAACCCAAAGAAGTGAATCACTAAGCAACCTTCCAGTGACTCACTTGGTTGAGTGCACCTGTTACAATGCACACGGACCCAGGTTCAAGCCTCAGGTCCCCACTGCAGAGGGGAAGATTAATGAGTACTGGAGCAGTGCTATAGGTCTTTCTTTCTCTCTCCCTATCCCCCTCTTCCCTCTCACTTTCTGCTCTGTCAAAAAGGGAAAGTATAGCCACACGAGGGGTAGAGAGTGCAGGCACCAAGCTCCAGCAATAACCCTAGTGGCATAAAAAATAGTGAATCTCTAGCAGCCAAGGAGATGGCACAGTGGGTAAAGCATTAGACTCTCAAGCATGAGGTCCTAAATTCAATACCTGGCATTGCATGTGCTGACGTGAAGCTCTGGTCCCTGTTCCCACCCTTCCCCTTCACCTTCTCACACATGCAAATAAATAAATCTTTGAAGAAGAAGAAGGAGGAGGAGGAGGAGGAGGAGGAGGAGGAGGAGGAGGAGGAGAAGGAGAAGGAGAAGGAGAAGGAGAAGGAGAAGGAGAAGGAGAAGGAGAAGGAGAAGGAGAAGGAGAAGGAGAAGGAGAAGGAGAAGGAGAAGGAGAAGGAGAAGGAGAAGGAGAAGAACCAGACTGTGGTGCACCTAGTTGAGTACACATGCTGCAATGCACAGGGACCTGGGTTCACACCTCAGTCCCAGTCTGCAGAGGAGAAACTTCCCAAGTGGTGAAGCAGTGCTGTAGAGGTCTCTCTATATATGTATCTCTCTCTACCTCCTCTGCCCTCTTGATTTCTCTATGTTTTTATCCAATAAATGAAATCTTTTTCTAAAAGAAGTAACTCTCCAGAGGGCAATGTTAAGATGCCAGCACACAGGCTCCTCCAAAGACAACAGGACAACAGAACATTCCTACCCCAGGAAGCCATGGCCACCCACAGGGCCAGGGGCCGGACTCTCACCTGATCTTGTAGATAAGGCCCACGTTGTTGGTCCTCACCCGGAACACATCCACATTGGCTTTCTCAAAGGCAGACTCGCTCCTGCAATGGACACGTGCCCCATTAGCTGGGCTTCACGCTGGGCTCTCAGGCCCAGGAGGAGAACCAAGGGCTGGCATCCCCCTTCTTCCTCCACCATCCCAGTCCTGGCAGCAGTTGGTCCTGCTCAGACCTTGTTTGGGATGCAGAGGGCAAGGACACTGTCACTCACATTTCGTCCAGCCCTTGGCCGTGTCACTTAGCAGCCGGGGGGGGGGGGGGGTGGTGGTGGAGGTGGGGTGGGGTCTACTACAAACATCTCTGCTAGAGGGTGGCAGAGTTGGGATAAGAACCTGGCTCTGCAAAGTTCTGCTCCAAGACACTGTGGCTGCTCTGGGCTGGGACCATGGAGGAGGAAGGAGGGCTGAGTTGGCATCCTTGGGTCTAGGGCCCCCCGGACTTTCTCCTTGCTCATATGGGATGAATCACAATGGCAGCCCCAGTAGACGCAGACTTGGGTGGGGGTGCAGGGTCCTGCCACTCCAACAAGAAGTGAAACATGCAACCTGAAGCAGCAGCCAGGGAAGGCAGCCGGCGAGGGAGACACAGCCGGCCTCCTGCTGGCCTGTGAGAAGCAGGCTCATCCAGGTGGTCTGCAGTGAGCAGGGCAGACCCAGACCAGCCCGGGTTCTCAGCTCACCACATCTTCGCGGCTCTCGAGGCCTCATGAGCAGAAGCCTGACTCTCACGTGGACGTCCACTCTGTCCTTTGTGTGGCTGGGACACCAGGCAGTGGAACCCAGGCCCCAGGAAGCTCTTCCTTCGTCAGTGCTCACAGCCAGGGCCTCAGCACATGCACACAGTCCACAGAGAAAACCATGTGTTTACTGGCCACTAGATTGTTCCAACACAGAAAGGGAGGGGACGGTCTTTTCCCCAAGGCCGTGGGCTCAGGCTCTTCCAGCAGCAGCAGCAGGCTTCCAGCCTCAACAGACTCAGCTGTGATCCTGAAAACAGACCCACTTTGCCCCGGACAGAGTCCTGAAGGTCAGTATCTCACAAGACCTGGATCCGAGGCCCCTAGAACAGAGCTCGTGAGATCGGGTAGAAGCGTGCAAAGCTCTCTTCTCACATCAAAAGGTGCTGTGGACACAGAGTATGCAAAGTGATGGGGCTTTCTGGTTTCACAGGAAGGACAGAAAGATCTGAGTCCTGGACTTGCTATGGATGCCTGAGACTTGGGTGGGGAACCCCCTGAGAAGGGAGCTCTAGATAAGGCAAGGCAACATGGGCTGACCTATCCTTAGCTAAGTAAAGAGAGTGGCATCTAGTGTTTAACAAGAGCCGAATATTAAAGCTATGTTACAAGGACCCTAGATTTCTAGTTTCATGAACAAAAGGAGAAATGGAGGGTCTGCAGCAGTACCTCCTTGGCCATAGAATAGTGCGGGGAAAGCAGAGAAGGAAGCTCTCAGGGCCACGCAGTGGCACACCTAGCTGAGCACACACGCTACCATGTGCAGGGACCTGGGTTCAAACCCCAGACCTCACCTGCAAGGGGAAGCTTCATGAGCAGTGAAGCAGTGCTACAGGTGTATCTGTCTCTCTTCCTCTCTATTTTCTCCTTCCCCCTCAATTTTTCTCTGTCCTATCAAAAATAAGCAAAGGAAAAAACAATGCCTGCTGGGAGTGGTGGATTTGTCATGCAGGCACTAAACTCCAGCAATAGCTCTGGTGGCGATAAAAATAGAAAAGAAAAAAGAAACAAGCTCTCCAGTCATGGAAAGAAAAAAAATGTGTGAAAGAATATTAAATGCATTTAGTTGAAAGAAAATGTTAAAGAAGTTTACGACTATTTGCCATTCTCGGGAAAGCAAAATCATAGAGACTTTAAAAAAAAAATCAGGGATGAGGGTAGATAGCACAATGGTTATGCTGAGGCTCCAAGGTCCCAGGTTCAATTTCCCACACCATCATAAGCCAAAGCTGAGCAGTGCTCTGGTATAAATAAATAAATAAATAAATAAATAAATCAGTGGTTGCCTGGGTTTAGTGGAGAAAAAGCTTGAGCAGGCCAGGAGTCGGGTGGTAGTGCAGTGGGTTAAGCACTGGTGGTGCAAAGCCCAAGGACCGGTGTAAGGATACCTGCAGGGGAGTCACTTCACAATTGGTGAAGCAGGTCTGCAGGTGTCTGTCTTTCTCTCCCGCTCTCTGTCTTCCCCTCCTCTCTCCATTTCTCTCTGTCCTATCCAACAACAATGACATCAATAACACCAGTAATTACAACAAGGGCAACAAAAGGGAATAAATAAATATTTTAAGAAAAAAAAAGCTTAAGCTGGGCATATTTCTAGGATGCTGATACTGTCCTGGTTGGATATAATGTTGAGAACAGGCCGTAAGCACAGACCCCAGAGTGAATAACACCAAAGGGACTGTGAACTGTGAATGACCCAGCTCAACATTCCAACAAGTGTGTCGCACTCAGAGTGACATAATGATGGGAAAGGCGGGAGAAGGGTGCTCCTCTATTGCTCTGAAAGCATGTTGGCATGGTACTAAGCTGTCTCTCCTCTCCGGACCTCTCTGTCCCTTTCTGTCTCTCTCCCCTCCCCCACCCTGTTTCAATCTGTAAAAAGAGTCATCTGGGAATCCTACGTGGGCTTAAAAAAAGAAAGAAAGAAAGAAAAAGAGGAGTACTTGCAAAACAGCTCATGTTCCACCATGCACGGGGTCCAGGTCTGAGCCCAGCCCTCACTGCATTGGAGAAAGCTTCAGTGCTGTGGTGTCTCCCTCTCTGTCTCTGTCTTTCTCTATCTGAAAAAAGCCAACCCAAACGTGGTCGACAAAACAGCTCGCTGGGTCAGTGCACTGCTCTTCCTTGTGCATAACCCAGGCTCACACTCAGCCCCCACCACACTGAAGAAACATCACTGCTGTGGCCTCTCTCCCTCTCGCCTCTCTCCTTCTCTACTTCTATATAAAAATAAAATAAAAATCCAACCCTAAGCAGCAAAGCCCTAGTGATGACAACAATTAAATAAAATAAGTAAAATTGAATAAAACAAAATTAAATAGGAAAAGGAAAGGCTTCCAGAGGCAGACCGAATATATAGGCTCTCCTCTTTCCAGGAGAAGCTAAAAGAATCTCAAACCAGTCCCCAAACCATCTGGCTTGGGGTCAGATTCTGAAGGTCCCATTCACACAAGTCACAGTGTCTGAATAGCCACGGTGCCCTGGCCACAGGAAACATGCAAACACGAATTCCTTCTTGCTTCCTGGTGGAGGCTCCGGCTGATCGGCAGACAAAAGTGACTGCCTTGCACTGCCGCTGCCTGAGCTGCATCCAGTGGAGCCCCCACCAGAAGCCCCACAGCCCCCACACCCCCCACAAGGCATTTTAGCACCAGCGGGCAGGGCCAGCAGGCTAGAATGCCAGGCATCCTCAGACACTCTCAGAAGGCCAACAGGCACAGGAGAACCGCGTTCCAGCACATACGTGAGATCCCATCCTTTTGCCATATTATGGACACCTGACCCCAAGCCAGGGTGGGCTTGGGTCCCAGGGAAGGAGACTCAGAAGATGAAGGGTACCCCCACCCCCAGGAGTCACTGCTCAACTGGATGAAGACCAGGGTGGAGGTCAGAGAGTAGGAGAGTGGACGTGGATGTGGACCTGTCACTCTCTGCTGCCCAAGATGTGGCCTGTCTTGAGAGGAATCTGGCCTGAGGCCACAGAAGAGAGAGTGGTCAGCACTCTGACATCAGGCACCAGGGCTTATCCTCAACATCTGGTTTGTGTTAGAGGAAGTACTCCAGAGAGGAGAGGGAGTGAGGTCTCAGGAGGCTGGAGAGTGAGCAGGGAAGGGAGGAGAGACAGATGGGCTGAGACAGACACACAGAGGCTTGTGCCCCAGGATGGGACACAGGAGAAAACGCTGGGCTCGCAAGCAGGAGACCTTGGGTTCAGTCCTTGGCACCCTGTGTGTTCTTGTTCAGAATGGTGTTCTTATTCTCTCTCCCTCTCTTTAATAAATAAACTTAGAAAGAAAGAAAGAGAAAAAGAAAAGTAGAAAAAGGAAGGAAGGAAGGAAGGAAGAAGAAGGAAAGAAGAAAGAAAGAGGAAGGAAGGAGTTGGGTGGTGGCATCTGGTTGATCACACATGTTACAGTGCTCAAGGACCCAGGTTCAAGCCCCTCATCCCCACCTGCAGGGGAAAACGTCATGAATGGTGAAGCAGGGACGCAGGGGTCTTTCTGTCTCTCTCTCTCCCTCTCTATCTCTCCTCCCCTCTCAAGTTCTCTCTGTCCTAGCAAATAAATAAGTAAAAAAATAAAATTAAAAAGAAAGTTGGAGACTTGATTTTAAGATTGAGTCCACCAGGAGTCAGGAGATAGCTCGCCTGGTAGAATGTATGGTGGGCAGAGACCCAGGTCTGGTCCCCGGCACCACATAGACATCATACAAGGAAACAAGGAAAGCTCCACGAATGGTGGAGCAGCACTGTAATGTCTCTCTCTATGTGTGTCTCCTTCTACCTTGCTCTATGTGAAATCAAAAAGGAGAGAACATTCCAAGAACAGTGAAATCATGTCCATGAGACCCTGTGCTGCTGGGAGGAGGATGGGTTACAACTGACTAAGATCCTTGACACTGCTGCCATGACAGTGGTCTGTGTCTCCAGCCGGTCATAAAGTCTGTTACAGCGATGTTCTAGCAGTCTGTGCACGTGGAGTGAAGGAAGGAGGGCAGGAGAGAGGGAAGGAAGGGAAGAAGGGAGGGAGGAAGGGAGGAGGGAAAGAATAAAATGAAAGAATGGAAAAAGTAAGAAATGAAAAGAGGAAGGAAAGGAAAGGAAGAAAAAAAGAAAGAAGGAAGGAAGGAAGGTAAAAAAAAAGCGAGAAAGAAAAGGAGGGAAGGAGGAGGAAGAATGAGGCCAGTATAAAGACTGGGCACAAAGCAAGGGGCTTGGACCCAGTTGACACCTAGATGGCAGTGCCAGGAGATTAGAGGTCAGCAGGCACCCTGAGCAGGGTCCAGACGTGAGTGGGTATGAAGGCTGGACTCATGGCACCCACATCTACAGCACCTGGGACCCTCTGACCACCTACATCTGAGCTACACCTGTAATTCCTCAAAGCAACGCTCACTCCCCTTCCAGACCCAGGCCTCTACCTCGACAGCCCCTTGGGTAGCCAGTGGCTCTGTGGCAGCTCCCTTCAGAGACATGCTCTGCCCTCGCACCTGCTTCCCCACTTACCTGCTCTCACATCCCAGTGAGCGATCCTTGGCCTCCTGCCAGGGGCCCCTCTGCTGATAATTCATCAGGCCTCTGTGGCCTGGCCCTGCCTAGGTGCCCCTGCCCCCCTCCCAGCCCTGCCAGCCCCTCACTCCCTCCATGTGTTAGCATTAAAGCTGTTGAGGCTCCTGTTTAGACATGAATAGATTATGGGCATTGGGTCAGATCTCTGGGGTAAACAGTTAATGGCATTTATATACTTCCCTCAAGTTTAGGAGCTACTCTATGCCCTAATCCAACTTCCTAGCCCTATTCTCAACTCTGACACCATTTTCCCAGATAAAACATTTAGTCCATCTGCATGTTAGTTATCAGGATCAGGTAACAATTATGGAAAGTCGTGGGCAGTCTTGGAACATACCTAAAACAGACTCCCTAGCTTCTTCCTACCTGAAGAGCCATAGTTTTATCTGCTCTATTCTTACCTTTGGGTTCCCAATTATTAAACGGTTTGTTCTGCTTTATATCCTAATGCTTTTCAGCCACCAAGTTGCAAATGCTACCATGACACCAACTTGACTTCCCTGGGCAGACGACCTCACCACTGTGTCCAGGAACCTCACCTCCCCAGAGCCCTACCCCACTAGAGAAAGATAGAAACAGGCTGGGGGTGTGGATCCACCTGCCAACATCCATGTCCAGTGGAGAAGCAATTACAAAAGCCATAACTCCCACCTTCTGCACCCCATAAAGATCTTTGGTCCATACTCCCAGAGGGATTAAAGAATAGGGAAGATTCCAATCAAAGGGATGGGACATGGAACTCTAGTAGTGGGAACTTTGTGGAATTATACCTATCATCTTATAGTCTTATTAATCATTATTAAATCACAAATAAAAATTTTAAAAAACAAAAGCTGTTCCTACTCTCACCTTCATCTGAGTCCTTCATCCACCACCCAAGGCCTGGATTCCCTCTGAAGACTTGCTGTCCCTTTGATGCTACCTACATTCATTGTCTGCAACAAACAGGGCAGGTACTGGGGCACAAGACAAAGCCCTTTCTCCTCCAGCCACTTACAACCTCTCCACAACTCCTTCCCCTCAGCCCCCACCACCTCTCCACACCTCCTTCTCCTCAGCCCCCACCACCTCTCCACACCTCCTTCTCCTCAGCCCCCACCACCTCTCCACACCTCCTTCTCCTCAGGTCCCACCATCTCTCCACACCTTCTTCTCCTCAGCTCCCACCACCTCTCCACACCTCCTTCTCCTCAGGTCCCACCACCTCTCCACACCTCCTTCTCCTTTAGCCCAAAACCACCTCTTCATACCTCTTCCTCAGCCCAAAACAACCTCTCCACACCCCCTTCTTCTCAACCCCCTACCACCTGTCTACACCTCCTTCTCCTCAGCCCTCACCATCTCTCTACACCCCTTTCTCCTAGCTCCCCAACCTCTCCACATGTTCCCTCTGCAGCCACTCGGGCCAGTTGACTGATGCTGCAAACTCCTTGCACCCCCTTCTAGGTGCTATACAGTCCCCCTCACCCCATCGCGTCTGGGCCAGACTATTGTCCTGCTGCCTAGCCTGAGAAGGCATGCCGCCTGCCCGTCAGAGTAGTCAGGTGCTGGCATGGCTATTGCGTGGACAGGCTGAGAAGCCGCCAATGGTCTCCCACCCTGGGTCCCTTTGCCACCATAGTCTCTCCTTCCCCTCTGAGAACGAAGGTTGGGGCTCAGAGCCCAGGTCAAACCTCACCCCCAGTTCATGAAGAATGACTTGGGGCAGTGTTCTTGCCAGGATGTTTTAGCAAATGAAATCAGAGAGAGAGAGAGCAGTGGCTGTGGCTTCTAGGGCAGAAAAGAGGGGAAGACAGAGAGGAAACACCAGGAAAGAAGAGAAAGCAGTCTTTCTGATGAAGAAAAGACAGGTCTTTATAAGCCCCCTTGGCAAAGCCCTCTCCTGCGCCAGCCAGGGCCAGTGGCTGGTCCCTGTGTGGTGCCCTCTGTGGGTACATGGCAAAGAGGATGGGCATTTCACGTATGCTCTTTACCGGCCGCGACTTGGGAGGGAAAGCATCCACAGTGGTCACTCTGCAGTGTGCAAGGCGACAGGTACCCTGTTCTGCAAGATGGACAAAGCAGGACGTCACACCACCTCACGGCTGGGGCATGGACCAGAGCTGCACACGGGGTCCACCTTCCACCGGGTCTGGTTCATCCCGAGTACCCCGCACCTCTTGAGCAGCCCCTCCCACCCCCAGAGGTACCAAGTTCTAAGCCACTGGGGTCATGAGCAAAGTGATATTCATGGGACTGAGCCATATGCCTTCTGGGGCTGCAGCCTCAGAGCAAGAGGAAAATGTCTACTCAAGAACTTGGGGCTGAAAAGCGACATTTGCCGTCAAAAGTGCCAGGACCTAGAGCTCCTAGAAGCTCCTCTCTTGGCCTCGATCTCCCATCAGATACAATTAAGTTCATGGCTTTTCAGATCTTGACTGTCAACAATTGGTTCATCCAGGACTTGACCCAGAATCAGTGGCCCACACTGTCTGTTGAGTTGCTTCAGAGAAAGGAAGGGTGGGCATGGGAGCCTGAGTGATCAGCCCCCAGATTCCACCCAGCACAGGCTGCACACCTTCTGCTAGACCAGTGGGTGGTGTTGACACAACTTTGGATTCTGGAAACCTGCTCTGATGAGCTTGGATTTTGCTGTGTGTGCAGGTGAGAGGGGCTGAGGGAAGGAACTAGAAAGGGTGACCTTGATCTTAAAGGGTTGCCATGGAGCTAGGTCACAGGTGTGTGCACACACACATACACATGCATGCACACACAGATACACACAGAGAACCACACACTCACACACATATACACATACAGACATACGCACGCATACACACAGACACATGCATACAGATATACACACAGAATTACACACTCATACACACAGATATGGACACAGAGGGATACATGCACGCACATACACATGCATGCACACAGATACACACCCACACAGAATGCCTGATGGCTCTGAAGTATGAGAGATGACAGGCAGGTCCACAATGATGCGGCCTGTGGGTGAAGTGACAGCAGGTGGACAGCATCTCAGGCTCGTGACCCCTCACATGTGTGACCCTGCTTCTCTTCTGTGAGTTTGCCAAAGGGAAATAGTGACTGACGAGGAAGCCAAGGCCTTGATGCAAGAGGTTTGTCCAGAGTTACATGGCAGCTAAGTGGTGAATCTGAGCTTAGACCCTTTTTCCTGTTCACTCTTCCACAGACAGAGAAAGCAAGTATAAAGTCTCAGGGATTCTGACATTGCTACACACAGCAGTCTCAGGACAGCTCAGTGGATAAGGAGCATCCCTCATCTTGCATGAGGCCCTGGGCTAGTTCCCCCAGTACCACGTGGGCACCAAAGACAGCACCAGAGGAAACTGCAGGAATTCATGGATCCATGTCTCTCTTTCCTTCTCTCCTCCTTCCTAAGTATATAGGATGTTTAAAAAATGGGCTGGGCCACCTGCTTGGTTGTATCACGCATGCAGAAGATCCTTCTTTCACTCACTTCTGCTGTAAAAAAAAAAATCAAGAGAGGTGCTAAGGAAGGGTGGCGGGCAGTCACAGGGCAAGGCCACTTCCTGTCTTTAGTGGAGCCCCTGTACCAGTTGACACCTGTGGTCACATATGTGCCCCAGTTCACAGAAACACACCAGCCCCATGTCCTGCGCCCACCAGGCTCAGATGGTACTCACTTGCTGGTGAGATGGAGCTTGGGAGAGAGCCCATTCTCTCCAAAAATGGTGATGAAGACATTGGCATCTGTCCCTGCACCACGGACATCCCCTGTTGCCGTGACTACTTCATACACTGGAGGAAGAGAACAGATGACATGGCGGGCCCAGCAGAACACCCAGACTCTTCCATGGGCTCAGAGAAGCTGCGGTTCCCAGTCACGAAGGACTCTGCATCCCTGTGGCAGCCTTCATGCCTCTGAGCCAGTGGTCAGACTCACATAAACTTCCAAGTCCAGCGAGACCTAAACTCTCTACCGAATGCTATGCTGACATTTTATGTATTTGTTTTAATTTTTTTTAATTATCTTTGGGGGTTGGGCGGTAGCGCATTGGGTTAAGCGCACGTGGTGCAAAGCGCAGGGACCGGTGGAAGGATCCCAGTTCGAGCCCTGGCCCCCCACCTGCAGGGGAGTCACTTCACAGGCGATGAAGTAGGTCTGCAGGTGTCTGTCTTTCTCTCCCCCTCTCTGTCTTCCCCTCCTCTCTCCATTTCTCTCTGTCCTATCCAACAACAATGACACCAATAACAACAATAATAATAACCACAACCATGGTAAAACAGCTAGGGTAACAAAGGGGAAAAAATGGCCTCCAGGAGCAGTGGATTCGTGGTGCAGGCACCAAGCCCCAGCAATAACCTTGGAGACAAAAAAATTATCTTTATTTATTTATTGGATAGAGACAGCCATAAATCAAGAGGGAGGGGAGGTACTGAGAGACCTGCAGACCAGCTTCATCACTCATAAACCTTTCCCCCTGCAGGTGGGGACCAGGGGCTTAAACCTGGGTCTTTGCCCTATAACATGTGCACTCAACCAGGTGTGCCAGGCAAGAGACCTGTCTCTTGACAGGCAAAAGACCCGCAAGCAGGTGGACAAACCCAGGTTACACTGAGCCTGGCCTGTGTCTGACCATACCCAGTCTGTGAACTGTCTGACATGGCCCAGAAAGGCCCTCCAGGGGCATCAAGGTCCCCACGGAGACTCCACAAGGGAGAAGGAGTGAGGGCATCTGTGTGGCTCTTGGCTCTTGAGTGACCAAAGCCTTCATTCTTCAGTGTCTAGAACATGGGCTCCTGGTCTGGAACAAACCTGTTCCTCCCTAGGGCAGTTCTAGGACTGGTAGTGTCACCACCCAGTTCACATATATAGGGGCCTTTCCAAGTTCAGTGTCCTTGTGGAGATGCTCAGCAGAGTGGAAATCTAGAACCACACCACACGAGAAAAGACAGCCAGAACTAAGGATGCCTAGTTTGGAGAGACAAGGAGTCTGTGTACAGGAAAGAAATAGCCATGTCAATAGACCGTGCTCACTTAGTTCTTATTTGAAACCATTTTTTTTATTTATTTCCTTTTGTTGCCCTTGTTGTTTTATTGTTGTAGTTATTATTGTTGTTGTCGTTGTTCTTGGATAGGACGGAGAGAAACGGAGAGAGGAGGGGAAGACAGAGAGGGGGAGAGAAAGATAGACACCTGCAGACCTGCTTCACTGCCTGTGAAGCGACTCCCCTGCAGGTGGGGAGCTGGGGTTCAAACCGGGATCCTTATGCCGGTCCTTGTGCTTTGCGCCACCTGCGCTTAACCCGCTGCGCTACAGCCCAACTCCCTTGAAACCATTTTTCATTTTAATTTGTGGTCAGTAGTGGTTTATAATATTGAAAGAGTATAGGGCACAGCTCCACACCACACCCACCATCGAAGTTCTGTGTCCTCACCCTCCCAGCAATAACCAGCTTAGTTCTCACAAACTCTCAGAGTCATTTGCTTACTTCTGCAAGGCTGGTTGTTTTTTTTTTTTTTTCAAGTTTATGTGAATCAGCTCTTTAGATTCCACATATAAATAAAACTACTTAGTAGTTGTCTTTTATCTCTGCTTGTTTTGCTAAGTACAATCGCCTCCACTTGCATCTATTTTGTCCCAAAGCCAGTGGAGGTGCTCAGTAAGTCGACAGATATCCTCCTCCAGGGATGAGTGACACTTCCCACAAAACTGACATGGGCCATGGGACTAAGACTCTAAAACCAGATTTGGGCCTGACGTCTACTCTGACTGGCTACGTGGCTTCAAACTTATGACAGAGCCTCGAACACCTCTGATGAAGTGGGGATGGTTTCTTTCTCAGAGGATTATGGCAAGGATTAAGTTAAAGGGTCTATGGAATTAGCTCTGACTGCACACCTCAGGTCCCAGAGGTTACAGGTTCTAGCCCCACTTGGAGCTGAGCAATGCTCTTGTCTCTCTCTTCCACACCCTCCTCTCTCACTTTTTTTTTTGTGAGTGAATGAATGAATATTTTCAAACATCGTTTAAAATTTTGTTTTATTACCTCCAGGGTGATTGTTAGAGCTCAGTCCCAGTACAACACATTCACCATTCCAGCAGCCACTTTATTTTTCTCTTTCTTTTTTCCTTTTTTCTTTTTTTTTTTTCCTCCAGCTTCTAGGGCTCAGTGTTGGCACTGTGAATCCATCACTCCTAGTGGCCATTTTTTCCTTTTTTTTTTCCTTCCATATTATTTGATAGGAGAAATTGAGAGGAGAGGGGAGAGACAGAGAGACACCTGCAGCCCTGCTTTACTGCATGTGAAATGTCCCTCTTATAGGTGGGGAGCAGAGGCTTGAACCTGGGTCCTTATGTGGGTCCTTGTGCACTATACTATGTGCACTTAACTGGGTGCACCACTGTCCAACCCCCTTCCTGTCCTTTTGTAATAGAGACAGAAATAAGTCAAAAGGGGAGAGAGAGAGAGAGAGAGAGAGACCCCTGCAGCATTAATTCACCACCAGGAAGCTTCCTCTCCTCCAGAGGGACTGAGGGCTTGAAACTGGCCTCTTGCACATGGTAAGTTGGATGCTCTGTTGGGAGCCCCACTCCCTCTTCCACACACAGAAAGTTTTTAATGTTCAATCCAGACTACCTAGAAGTCCCACTTCTGGGAATTTCTCTAACAGACCCTCATCCAAGGTTGCTTAGGAGACGCACATTCCCTGAAGGGCAGACTCTTATCTGCAGACTCTTAGCTGCTCTCTTCCCTCAGATGTGAGGGGTTTGACCCAGTATGACGCAGCAGTGACGTGAGAAGGGACGTCTGAGCTGCTGCCTTCCTTCATCTCCTCACACTCATGGAGAGTCCATGTAACACAAGAACTCAAAACTCAAGGAAGCAGGAGTGGCAAAGACTCCATTTCAGAGGGAGAGGAGGGCAATGCAGAGTCACTCAGGGTATAGGTGTGACTCCTCCTCTCGTCACCTATAACCACCTGTGTCCTGAAGTTAACTGGGGAGTCAGTGGTCCATCTCAATCAGAAGCATATGGGGGATCAAGTCAAGAACCTATCCAGGGCCAGTGAAATAGCTCACTTGGACGGTCTGCTGTTGTGCCAATCACAGCTCAGCCCTCAACACCTGTGGGGGTGGCTCAGGGACAGAGTACATGTCTTGCATGTCTCACAGCTCAGCCCTCAGCACTTGTGAAGGTAGCTTATCAGCAGATCACAGGCCTACAACATCTCACAGCTCAGCCCTCAACACCTGTGGAGGTGGCTCAAGGGCAGAGCACAGGCCTTGTACGTCTCACAGCTCAAACCTTAACACTAGTGAAGGTGGCTCAGGGGCAGAGCACAGGCCTTGCACATCTCACAGCTCAGCCCTCAACACCAGTGGAGATGGTTCATTGGCAGAGCACAGGCCTTGCACATCTCACAGCTCAGCCCTCAACACCTGTGGAGGTGGCTCAGGGGCAGAGTACAGGCCTTACACATCTCACAGCTCGGCCCTCAATAACTGTGGAGGTGCTCAGGGGCAGCGCACAGGCCTTGCATGTCTCACAGCTCAGCCCTCAACACCCATGGAGGTGGCTCAGGGGCAGAGCACAGGCCTTGCACGTCTGAGGTCCAGAGTCAGCCCTCCACCCCTCTTAGACAGAGTGTGTTCTGAAGCCCTGCTGCTCTGTTTCTTAAATCAGTGAGTTTTCTCTTTCAAAGCACTGTAAGCACAGACATCATGCACACAGCTGAGCAATCAACTTGCTGTCTGAGGTGTGAACCGTGCTGTTTGCTTAGCCCTGACTACAGATCCAGCACCACGACAGTTGGAGGAGCTCCTCTAGCTCCTCCTCTCTTTCTTTGTCTATCTCTCTCTATATATCTGAATTATAATGTCAGCCTAAGAGTAATGAAAACATGTATGCATAAGGCCTCAAGTCCAAAAACTAAACAAAACAGAGAACAGCCAGAGCAAAGCAAATTTCTTCAGGTTAGCGTGGCTCCCAACCCCACCTCCACCCTGCCCCCTGCCCAGGGCATCCCTTCTCTGTTTCTCCTGGGAATAGGAGACTAAACAGGCATCCCACCCCACCCCAGTCCTCTCCCACAGGGCTGTCTCCTGGAGAAACTTCAGCCCTGTCTCCCTCATTTTCTGCTGTGGTCAGGCCGCTCTACATACCCCACACAGTCCCAACAGGCCTGGTGGAAACCAGATAGCAGGACCCTGTAATGTGTGGACCCTGGAAAGCTCTATCTTCTGGAACATTCCACATGACCAAGACTTAGAACTAAGACATGTCTCCCTTCTCTCTGTGCAGTGGGGACCCCAGCACCACCCTGTTTGCTCTGTTCACTCCACAGAGATGTATAGACATGCTTGGGGAGACATCGTGATGGTTCTGCAAAAGACTCTCCTGCTTGAGGCTTTGAGGTCCCAGGTTTAATCCCCAGCACCATCATCAGCCAGAGCTTAGCAAGGATCTGGTCTCTCTGTATCTCTCTCTCTCATTAAAATAAAATAAAATAAAATAAAATAGGGGGCTAGGGAGATAGCATAATGGTTATGCAAAAAGCCTTTCATGCCTGAGGCACCAAAGGTCCCAGGTTTAGTCCCCAGCACCACTATAAGCCAGAGCTGGGCAGGACTCTGGTAAAAATAATTATAATGAAATAAAATATCTTAAAAACAAATAACGCCACCAGAAATGTACAAACAGGGCAAGCGCTATGAGGAGGGGTGGGGTTGGAACCCAAAATGCCCCCCCCAGCCAGGGGACCAGCCGCCTCCCTCTGCCCAGGGGTCCCTTGGCCCTGGGGCATGCACTCTGACCTTTAGCCTTGTAGTACTCATGCTCCAGCTCCCCCTCGTCGTCCTCTGAGGTGTAGTTGAGCAGCTCTTCCTGGTACAGGGCTAGGAAGTCGATGTCTTTCTTCCTCCTCTTCTTCTTCTGGGGCATCATTTTGCTGGCTGCCCCGTCAGCCCTGGTGGAGTCGCTTCCGTAGTCTCTCCTGGACTCCCACGCTCACCCCACCCCCAAACCTCAAGGACCTTCAGGTCTGGGGGGTCTGAGCTCTCTCTTGGTCCTTGGGCACCGGAGTGAAGCCTGTGACCTTATCTCTGCCCTCCCTTGCCCCAGCCCTCTCCATCCCACCCTCTGCACTCGCCCTGCATCTCCTTACGCTGATCATTTATTCATGGGGCCTCCTTCCTCCCACCAGCGCCTCCTCCCTCCACGGGAAGTTGGGTGACACTGAGCCTTCAGCATCTGTTTTCCCCTCGGCCTCACAGCAGGGGGAGGCTGGGACCCCTCTGGGTCACCTCAGGGGCAGGTGGAAATTCTCCCTGCCTGGGGGCCTCAAGGCTAAGGTGATGCCCCTGCTCTCCTAAGGAAGAGGCAAGCTCCCAGACTCGGACTCAGCGACCCCTGCTTCTCTCTATTATTCATGGCGTGATCGTCTTACAGCCAGCGGTGTTCTCACTGAACCCTTCTGTGTTTCTGTTGCTGGCTCCTCAAGAAGCTGAGGGGACAGGGGTGGTGCACCTGGTAGAGTGAACATGTTATTATGAGCAAGAACTCAGGCTCATACTGCATGCCCACCTGGGGGAAGCTTCACAAGCTGTAGAGCAGAGCTGCATGTACCTCTCCTCTACCTCCTCTCTCTCTCTCTCTCTCTCTCTCTCTCTGGAATAGTGGAGTCACTGTGCAGATAACACCGGTGGAAAAAGAAAAAAAAGACTGTGGCCCCTGGGGGTGGCCTTTTGACAGTGGAGGCCTAAACTCTGTAGCCAGACAAGCTGCCCACAAAGCATTTTCATGGTTTGGTGACACTGTGGAGTTGGGGCCAGGACAAACTCTTAGGCTTGGTTGTATGTGTCTGTGGGGAAAAAGCCCATGGCCTCACTCCTGCACAGCATCACCGCTCAGTGACCTCGCAAAGCCCACTTTCCCATTCTTTTCAAGAATGAGAGAGAAGGGCTGGGAAGGCAGCACAAGGGTTCTGCAAAAGACTTTCCTGCCTGAGGCTCTGAGGTCCCAGGTTCTGTCCTCAGCATCACCATCAGCCAGAGATGAGGAGAAAGAGAAAGAGAGAGAGAGATCCTCCAGCACTGCTCCCTTCACCCTTGGACCCCCCCCCACCGCCCACCCGTGGCTTATGTACTGTGCCCATGTGGTGTGGAAACTGGAACCCAAGGCTTCACACACCAGGTGTGAACTCTCTCCCACTCAGTACCTATTAATTTGTTGGGGGGGGGAGCTTATTTTTTGTCACCACCAGAGTTTGGGTATTCTGCTGACTTTTTTTCCAGATAGGAAGAGAGAGACAGATGCTGGGAAATTGTGCCGATGCAGTCACATCTGCCATGTTGTCCCCTCAGGCTACTGCTAGTTCCCTCGAGAGTTGGGACATTCTCCGAGTGCCTGTTCAGCCATGTTGTGCCCTCAGGGCATTGTCTATATCCCCACGATATTTGGAGTGCTTTGGTTACTCCTCCCCCCTCCCATTCTCACGAGAGTTATCATCCTATCCTGGAGTGCTATGGTTACTCCTCCCCCTTCCCATTCTCACGAAAGCTGCTCCTATAAAAGCCTTTCTTCTTCTGCACCTCGCTCTCTTGCCAGCGCTTCACTCTGGTGTTCAGACGCAGGAAAGGTTACTGCGTGAGGTGGCCATTTTCGCTACCTCCACATGGCCCAACCTGCCTCTCTAGCACCCAACTCTGAGGTGCCAGCGCAAATAAAGATTTGTGTTTCCTCTTCGCTCCAGACCCCTCCTCTCTCTCTTCTCTGTGGCCCGCACTCAACAACAGACAGAGACCAAGAGAGCAGAAGAGTTATCATAGCTTTGAAGCTTCCTCAGTGCCATAGGGATTAAGGGCTCACACCTGGGCTGTGTTGATGGCAAAGCACACACCCACCACATGGCCTACTCCCCCAACTGGAAATGGGCCAGGCACACAGCCACCATGTATGAGGACCCAGGTTCAAGCCGTCAGTTCCACCCACAGGAAGGAGGCTTCCTAAGTGGTGTGTTTCTTTCCCTCTATCTGCCCTTCACTCTCAACTTCTCTCTGTCTCTATTCAAAAAAGAAATAAAGGAAGGAAGAGACACCCTCCCAGGCAAATCATATTCCAGCAAGCATCTGTCTCCTTTAAAAATGTCTTTGAATACTTATGACATCTGAGCAAATCTCACATCAGGCAGAGAGAGAGAGAGAGCTGGCAAGTGAGAGAAAAGTCAGCACACCACTCTGGTACACGCAGTGCCAGCGACTGAACTGGGAGCTGCAGGCAGGCAGGTCTTCCCAGAAGGCTCTTAGCACCTTCAACAAAAACAGCCTGAACGTGGCAGTCACTAAAGGGTGGACTTATAACCATGAGGTTCCCCAGTCCGAGCACTGGCATCACATGTGCCACAGTGCTTCCCTGCTTCTCTCCCCCTGCCCTCTACATAATAGATAAAATAGTAAAATACTCACAGCTCCACACACACGCACACTTCAGATGCCAACCCCACTCTGCCCTCACTCCTTCACAAATACCCCCCAGGGGATTCTGAGTCAGAGTTGGGGAACCATGGCCCCAAGACCTACACTCTCCACCAGCAAGTAAAGTCTCCCTTAGGGCTGTCAGACTCCTCTCCCTCTCTTATTTTACTTTATTTTATTGAAGCACTTAATTAGAATTTTATTAAGAGCCCTTACATCCAGAGTTGTAAGAGTTTGACATAAACAAACTCTAAAAGGTTGGAAATTGTCAGTCCACTTGGAATTCTCCTTGCTCAGCCTGGAGGGGTGCGGCTGTTAGACAGGATTGGGCCTGGCCCTCCATACCCTGGCCACATGACCTGCTCCCCCATCCAGTAAAGGGCAGGACACAATCACCAGGTGCAAGGATCAGGGCTCAAGCCCCCAGTTCCACTTGCAGGAATGAGGCTTCATGAGTGGTGAAGCAGGGCTGCAGGTATCTCTCTTTCTCTCTCCCTTTATCTGCCCTTCATTCTCAGTTTTTGTCTGTTTCTACTCAAAAAAGAAGATAAGAAAGAAAGAAAAAAAAAAGAGGGAGTCGGGTGGTAGCACAGAGGGTTAAGCGCACGTGGTGCAAAGCGCAAGGACCAGCATAAGGATCCTGGTTCGGGAGTCGCTTCACAGGCGGTGAAGCAGGTCTGCGGTGTCTATCTATCTCTCTTCTTCTCTGTCTTCCCCTCCTCTGTCCATTTCTCTCTGTCCTATCTAACAACAACAACATCAATAACAACAACAATAAAAAAAAAAGGGCAACGAAACAAAATAAATATTTTAAAAAAGGAAGGAAGGAAGGAAGGAAGGAGGGAAGGAGGGAAGGAAGAAAAAGAGAAAGCAAGAGAAAAATCCACCAGGAACGGTGGATTTATTGTGCGGGCACCAAGCACCAGTGAGAACCCCAGTAGCAATTAAAAAAAAAAAGTGAATGTACACTGAGCACCTGGAGAAAGGTCTCAAAAACCCCGCTCCCCTGGAACACAGGAGGGGCTTAAGTTTCCAGGACTCAGTCAGAAGTTCTCTCTTGCTGGTTTTGCAGTAGACATTTGAGGCTTTGTTTTCACCTTAGATTGTCCCAGAAGCCCTCCTTGTGGTCTCCCGGGTCCAGGAGTGTCTCAGCGCAGGCCGAGGCCAAGTGAACTTCAACTGTGGGCGGCGTGCGCCCCCTAGTGGTCATCTATGGTTTGACCATTGTTGATTTTATAGGTTCTTTGGGGAGAACTTTGAAGATTAACAGAGACCTTCCTAGGGAAAAATCATCTCCCACTCAGAGTCAAAAATAAAATGTGTGTGTGTGCATGCGTGTGTGTGTGTGTGTGCGCGTGTGCGTGTGTGTGTGCGTGTGCGCACTTTTTGACCACAGAGCACTGCTCAGTTGGATTTAGGATGGTACTGGGGTTCAACTTGGCTTCTCCAGCCTCAGGGACAAAAATCCATTGTGTGAACTGCTGTGAACTGAACTCTCCAGTCTCAAATCAAAATGTGTTTAGAAAACTCCATGGCCCCAGAGGGTTAAAGAATAGGAAAGCTATCGGGGGAGGGGATGGAATACAGAGTTCTGGTGGTGGGAATTGTGTGGAATTGTACCCCTCTTATCTTATGGTTTTGTCAATGTTTCCTTTTTTACAAATAAATTTTTAAAAATTTTAAAAAGAAAAGAGAGAAAACTCCAAGGCACAAGAACATGAGAAGAGCAAGGTCTGAAATCCTGCCAGCTGCCGATGGGAACACGGGGTCCCTAGAGCTCACGCTGCTGGTGGTGGCAACATGAAATGGGGCAACTGCACTGGAAAAGAGTTTAAGATTCATTTTATTTAAACATACGAGGGCTGAGCTCACACATCACAGAGCACAAGGCCCCGGTGTAATCTGCCACTGCCCACCTGCAGGGGGGAGGAAGCTGCACAAGCAGTGAGGTGCTGCCACAGGAGTCTCTCTGTCTCTCTCACTCTCTGTCTCACACCTGTGCCATGCTGGTTCTCCCAACAGACTTTCAGTTTCAGACACACACAGACACACAAAGAGAGAGGGAGGGAGTTAGAGAAGGAAAGGAAAGGAAGGAAGGAAGGAAGGAAGGAAGGAAGGAAGGAAGGATGAATTGTAGCTCAGCTTCCCCGTTGTTCATGGAGTTCCCCCTAGTGCATGGTGATCTCTCCTGTGCTGTCAGAGCTGTGAACATGGGTCCTTTCTCCACTCTCCTGTATCACCCCACCACCTGTGGCTTGATCTGCTCTCTAATCCCTTCCTGTAAGCTCACTTACTCTACCTAGGCTGCCCTTCTTACCTATAAGATCAGGCCTACCCATCCCCTGTACACCCAGCACTGCCCACAGATGTGCCCCATGTAGGTTCTTATTTGCAAGTTTTTGTTTTATTGCCACCCGGCAGTTTATTTGTTTTCTCGGTGGGGCGCAGTGCCTGCACAATTCATCCATTGCTCCTGGAAGTCACCCCCTCCTTTTGTTCTTTATTTGATAGTACAGGGTAAAATTGAGAGGAAAGAGGGAGAGACAGAGACACACCTGCAGTACTTGCTCATGAAACTTCCTCCCTGTAGGCAAGGTAATGGGGACTCTAACCCAGGTCCCTGCACTTGGTAACTTGTGCACTTAACCAGGTGCTCCATTGCCTGGCTCCCTGCCCAAGACAGGTCTACATCCTATTTAAGATCTGGCAAGCTCGGCACTATACACACACACACTCACTCGCACTCATACAATCACACTCACATTCATGCAATCACACTCTCTCTCACACACATATTCACACATTCACACTCACTCACACACATTCACACACTCACACTCACACACACTCATTCTCAAATACACACTCACACATGCATTCTTTTTTTTCTTTTTTTAAAATTTTTTTATATTTATTTTATTCCCTTTTGTTGCCCTTGTTGTTTTATTGTTGTAGTTATTATTGTTGTTGTTGTTGGATAGGACAGAGAGAAATGGAGAGAGGGAGGGGAAGACAGAGAGGAGGAGAGAAAGACACCTGCAGACCTGCTTCACCGCCTGTGAAGTGACTCCCCTGCAGGTGGGGAGCCGGGGTTCCAACCGGGATCCTTATGCCGGTCCTTGTGCTTTGCGCCACCTGCGCTTAGCCTGCTGCACTACAGCCCGACTGCCCACACACGCATTCTTACACACACACACACACACACACACACACACACACACACACACACACACACACAGCCAAGCCAGAGTCTCCAACGGATGAACCATTTCACTGATTTTATTGGGAGGACATCGAGGGTCTTTCAAACACAGTGACAGACAGATCCAACATCCCCTGATTGTGCTCTGAGGCACAAGTCTCGGCCCGCCCTCAGAATCACTGGAGCAGGGCCACATCCGGCTACAATCACTGTATAGGGGCTCCTGTGAACACGTGCTCCCCAACAAGATCTGCATGAAAACAGGAACAGTCCACAGCCCCCTCCTACCTCACCTCTCTGGAAAAGCACCAGGGCTTCCCCCCAGGGCAGGAGAGGGCCTGCTGGCTGTACTAGGGAGGGTTTCTAGAGGAGTCAAAGCAACGCCCCAGCTGCTGCAAATCCCAGCAAAGGGGACTGGGGTCTCCCTCTTCTTCCCCTGTGGGAGAGGCTGCATCTTCATCCGTGAAGAAGATGAGCTGGAGTGCAGGTGCCTTCCTGCCACATTTCACAAAGGCAGATTTCGGTCCTCGTGCCTGTCACCTCATGACCACAACACAGCTGCCACATCTCCAGGGAGCCTGGAACAAACTGGCTCTGGAGAATCCAGGGGCAGGGGAGCAGCTGGGGGCCAGGTTGTTCTCACAGCAGGAGGCCTTCAGGACCTCCTGGAGCCTCAGCTGAAGCCTGTGCAGGCGAGGCACAGAGGGTCCCAGCCACAGGACAGAAGTCCCCAGGACCCCAGTGCTGACTCCACCGCTGCCTGCCATCCTGGCTTCAGCTGGGGATCTGGCGGGTCAGGGGTGGATTCCAGAAGGCAACACTGAACAAGCCGTGGTCTGGTCTGCAGGTTAAGACAAAGTGCTTGCTTTAAGAGAAAACAGATATGCTGACAGACCTCCCTGCTCAAGCAGCTGGCTTTGGAGAAGCAGCATGGCTTCCAGAGGGAGGTGAGGAGCGTCTGGAGGTGGAACCTGTGCATCACGAAGTCCCGCGGAGATCCAGGTGTGCTTGCAGATTCCCCCACCCCAAGAGGACCAGTGGTCCCTGGGACAAACTTGAGCAGAGAAGGTGCTGCCCAGAAGTCAGCCATTATGGAGAGTATTATAGGGAATCCTCACTATAGTGGAGATGCCCAATTGCAGTGGCAACCAAGAGACCCCAGAATAGTGCAGAGGGCTGCTCCCAGGTGGACCCCCACCTCCAGTCCCCTCTCAGGCAGCCCCGGGGGCCAGTGTGGGCCTAAGGTGGACACCCTCAAGTTCCCAATCTTCGTGCCGGTGACCTGGGGCAACTCTGTCAGATACAACTGCCTCCCTTCCTGCCCTGTGCAGCCAGCTGTGGGCACAATGCATAGGGACCCCAGAGAGGCTGAATACCAAACTGCCCTTGGCATGACTCTAGGCACGAGGCCAGGGGAGAAGCCCGGGCTGGGAGCAAACTTTTGTTCAGCCAACAGCCCAGAAGGAAAAAGCAGAAGGGAATGAATGGGGAGGGGCGGGGCACAAGACGCTGGTCACCTCACTATCCCAGGGGAAGCTTGAGTACCCAATGCCAGAACCACACGTGTTCATCCTCACCCCCATGACCTGGGGGTCACCTCTTCCTGGGAAAGATGCCATTGCCTGGCTTGTCTTCCTCCTTGAGGTGCAGGACCAGGTGACGGATGGACGAAGGGGTTTAGAAAGTAGTAGTCAACGGGGGTCGGGCAGTGGTGCAGCCAGGTAAACACACACATGACCATTCGCAAAGACCCAGGTTTGAGCCCCAGCTCCCCATCTGTCGGGGGAATGCTTCACGAGTGGTGAAGCAGTTCTGCAGATGTCTCTGTCTCTCTCCCTCTCTATTTCTGTTCCCCTATCAATTTTTCTCTGTCCTATCCAATAAAATAGAAAGAGGGAAAAAAAAGGCCACTGGGAGTGGTAGATTCATAGCATTGGCACTGAGCCCCAAAGATAACGCTGATGCAAATTGATTTAAAAAGCAAGTGTTTAGAAATCATTTTGAAGTGCGGTTTCTCTGTCAATACAGTGTAATGGATGTTGTGTGAACACTTCCTACCTCTGCATGGCTGTGGACAGCACAGGCTGGACTGGCCTGAAATGCTTTGCCCTTGGAGCTGTTTAAGTGCCCCCCAGTAACTGTCGGACATCTTAGTATTTTCTGAGAATACAGTTTTGATTTTTTTTTTTTTTTGCCTCCAGGATTATTGCTGGGGCTCGGTGCCTGCATTATGAATCCACTACTCCTGGAGGCCATTTTTCCCATTTTTTTTGCCCTTGTTGTTGTCATTGCTGTTGTTGTTGTTGGAAAGGACAGAGAGAAATTGAGAGAGGAGGGGAAGATAGAGGGAGAGCGAAAGGACACCACTTGTGAAGCGACCCCCCCCACCCCTGCAGGTGAGGAGCCAGGGCCTCGAATCAGGATCCTCACAGTGGTCCATGTGCTTTGAGCCATCTGCACTTAACTCACTGCGCTACCACCCTCCCCCCCATTTTGATCTTTCTTTTTTCTTTAATTTTTTTATTAATTATGTTATTTATTTATTGGATAGAAACAGCCAGAAAGTGAGAGGGAATGGGGTGATAGAGAGGGAGAAAAGGAGAGAGACAGAGAGACACCTGCAGCATCACTTCACCACTCACGAAACTTTCCCCCTGCAGGTGGGGACCAAGGGCTCAAACCTGGGTCCTTGCGCATTGTAGCATGTGTGATCCGCCAGGTGTGCCAACACCCGGCCCCTCTTGCAGGATTGAGTACCTGTTGTCATTGTCTTAGTTTGCCAGGATTCAGTAAAATCAGAGTGAACACCATGAGGGGTGACACAGAGTCTGAGAGCTTCTGTTTCGAGGGCTCATGAACTCCCCTCCACCTGAGAGCTGGCAGTGTAAGGGGATGGGAGTGGGGCTTGTCCTGTTGCAGTAGGAGACTCACCACTTTTCCCTCAAACAGGTCTCCAAGATGCCCAGGGCTGTTGGCAAGTCTGTGGTGGGTAGGGAAACCTGAGCAGGGTGGGAAGAAACTTCTCACTGGGCAGCTCACTGCTGGGGATGTCTTCAGCGACTGGGGTCAGGGACTTGCCTTCAGTTGGAGGGAGAGAGTGAGGCAGGAGTCAGGTACTGACTGTTACCTTTTCCAGAAGGTGGCAAAGATGGAAAGGCATAAAGCAGTGGAGTGCCCCCGTCCCGTCAGCTCCTGTGCTGACGTTCTTTCCCTCGTAACCAACCACCTTCCGTGTTTTCCATGGGCCGGGTGGTGTGGGGAGAATAGTCATGGGCTCAGGACTCTCCCCCCAGGGTGCTGGAAAACAGTGTGGGTCCCTGATCTCAGTGAACAGGTCAGAGTGACACTGGTCACAGGCTGGGCCCCAGCGGCACACACAGCCCTTAGCTTTGATTGCAACGTGCCTCTTTTCCTGGACATGAGGAAATTCTTTCAGGCCCTTACTCTTAGGGGAAGAAATCTTTTGTCATTCTGCTATAAAAACCTTCTGTCACATTTATCTAAGTGTTTAAAATATTCAGAAAAAGAGAAACCGGTACCTTCCTCCCAACCCTCTACCAAGAAAAAGTGTCGAGAACTAAGTCCAGCCAGTTCAGCTCATGTAGACTACACCTCCACCTCTGGGGGAGGGATCCGGGAACACGTACTTCTCAGTGTTAACCTTAGGGCAGAGAGTTCAAACCTCCGTGCAAGGGTCACCTGAAGTCCTAATAAATAAATAAGGGCCTCAGCACTCTGGTTTCTCTCTCTTTGTCATTAAAATAAATATTTTAAACAGAGGACAGTCCTTTATCCATTACAATTAGCAGTTATCAACAAACTGGAGGTATTACTGTATGAGAGTTTTTAATTTCTCCCTCTCTCCCCTCTCTCTCTCCCCCCCTCCCTTTCCCTCTCTCTCTTACCAGAGCACTGCTCAGCTCTGGCTGATGATGGTGTGGGGGATTGAACCTGGGACTTTGGAGCCTCAGGCATGAAAGTCTCTTTCCCCTGCCCTGAGTTGTTCTTTGTTGTTTGTTTTTTGCCTTCAGGGTTATCACTGGGGCTCTGTGCCAGTATGATGAATTAATTGCTCCTGGTGGCCATTTTTCTTTTTTCTTTTCTTTCTTTATTTTTTTCTTATTAGATCAGACAGAGAGAAATCGGAAGGGGGAGAGGGAGAGAGAAAGACACGTGCAGACCTGCTTCACTGCTTTGAAGTGAGCTGCCCCCCTCCCCCGCCCTGCATGTGGGGAACCAGGGGCTCAAACAGAGATCCTTACACGGATCCTTATGCTTCACACGATGTGCGCTTAACCTGCTGCACCACCACCCCACCCCATCCCACCCCGCCCTGAGTTTTCAATTTGAAAACTTTGTCTCAAAATAAAGATCAAAGACATAAAATAGTTGTTGATCATTAAAAATAACAGTCATCGTTACTACCACTGAGTGAGAATCTACTATGTGCCGGGAACAGGGTGAGGTGCTTCCCACGCAGGCCTCACTCCATCCTCACCTTCAGCTCTGTGAGCAGAGTATTACTTCCTCCAGTTTTAAGATGAGGAGGCAGAATGGCCCCAGAGGTGGCACAGTGGCCAAGGTGTTAGAATCTCAAGCATGAGGTCCTGAGTTCTATCCCCAGTATTGCATGTACCAGTGATGTTCTGGTTCTCTCTCACTCGCTTGCTAATAAACAGAAAAGAAACAAAAACAACAGTGAAAAGATGAGGTGGTGGAGCCAGAGTTGGCCTTGCCATGTGCTCAGATCAGGTACAAGACCCAGCACCACAAGGGCCGAGTGGTGGCCCACATGTTGAAGTGCACAAATTGCCATGAACAAGCGCCCGGGGTTCAAGCCCCCACACGGGGGAAGCTTCATGAGCAATGTGGCAGGTCTCCAAATGTCTCTCTTTCTCTCTCCCTATCTCCCCCTCAGCTGTCATTTTTTTCCTCTGTCCTATCCAATAAAATAGAAATAAAATAGAAATATGGGGGGGTTAAAAATGGCTGCCAGGAACAGTGGGTTAGTAGTGTCGGTATGAAGCCCCAGTGATAACCCTGGAGGCAAAATAAATAAATAAATAAAGGGCAGGCACCTCACCCCCAGGAAGCCAATAGAACTCCCTCTCCCTCTCCTTCTCTTCCTCTCTCTCCCTTTCTTCCTCTCTCCTTCTCAGTCAAATAAATCAGCCCAGAGTTGTGAAGCCCCTGAGACAACAAAGAAGCCAACAGGTGAGCCCCATATGCACCTGGGGCTGAGAGGCACAATCTGGGGGAAAATCAGACTTTCACCCCAAAGCAAAACAAGTCACAGAGCCAAAAGAAGGAGACTCTTGGTTGCCAAGGAAACCATCTCCCAATTGAAGTGACAGTCACTGATAGCTGCTTCAGTGCCAGGAATGAAATCTTTTAGAAAAGAGGAGGAGGGGAGGGGAGGGGAAGGGGGAGGAGGAAAAGGAGAAGGAGGAGGAGGGGAAGAAGAAAGGGGAAGGAGAAGGGGAAGAGGAGGAGGGGAAGGTGTAAGAGAAGGGGAGGGGGAGGAGGAAAAAGGAGAAGGAGAGGAGAGGAGGAGGAAGGGAGGTGAAGGAGGAGGAAGAGAAGAGGGAGGAGGAGGAGGAGGAGAAGGGAAGGAGAAGGAGGGGAGAGGAGAGGGAGGAGGAGGAGGAGAGGGAAGAAGAGGGAAGGGGAGGGAAAGGAGGAAGAGGAGGAGGAGAAGAAAAAAGGTTCACAGAAGACACTGTGCAGGGAGAGATATAAATCATAAAAGATGGGCCAGACTTTTGTTTCAGGATAGGACAGCTGAGCCCAGCCAACAAAGCAAGACTAGTTCTATCTGTCTGGACCCTCAGGAGGCTGCCAGATCACCAGGAGCCAGGGACCAACTGAGAGCCCAGGCCAACCGGCCAAGCCAAGAACTAAAACTAGAATTCCATTCCAGGGACACATTTAATGCCTGGCTTTAAGTAGCACAGGATTAAAGACATTAAATGTCCCTTGTCCTTGAACGATTCCATGTAAGAGAAGCTCATCTCTGGAGGACAGAGAGATGCGTCACCCCACAGGCAGGAGGCAGCTAGTCAAACCCAGTCACAGGCAGCAAAACAGTGACACCAGGGCTGGGGGTAGGGGGAGGGCTGACCTTCCATGGGTGCAGCATTTCAATTCTGCAAGATAAAAGCACAACAACACACATATACTTAATACTATTACACATTTAAAGTGGCTGGGATGGGGCTGAGGAAACAGCACAGTGGTTCTGCAAAAGTCTTTCATGCCTGAGGTTCTGAGGTTCCAGGTTCAATCCCCAGTACCACCATCACCCACAACTGAGCAATGCTTTAATATCTAATTCCTTTCTTTCTTTCTTTCTTTCTTTCTTTCTTTTTCTTTCTCTCTCCCTCATTAAAAAGAAATATTAGTTTTTAAAAGTGTGTGTATTCAATGTATCTTATCACAATCAAAATAGAAAGTTAATAATTGGTGTCAAGACCAAAGCAGATTTTGTCAAAGTGGTAGATTCCTGAGCAGCTAATTTTCGGTTGCTACTGTAACAGTGGTCCTGTTTCCTATTTATAGTCACACCAAGAGAAGACGCAGAAGCTGGTCCCGTGCCAGGTTCTTGTTTTTGCTCTTTGTCACTTGACTCAGCCTGGATTTTAAGCGAGGTATCGCCACTCTCTGAACCACAACCACAGGATGCCCTGGTTGGGGGAGTCAAGTCTCCCCAGGGAAAGGCCTCAATCACTCAGCTTTCTTCACTGGGCATCTGCAGACACCTTGCAAATCTCAGCTCACCTGCTCTCCAGCCAGTAACTGGGGCACTGCCCATGGAGCACTGGGGCATGACCAGAGTGCCATATTATCTCCCTAGCTGTGCCCTGGCACCGTGATGTAAGAACTTCACAGATCAATCTTTTTATTTTCTCCAGGGAGAAGGAGGCTTTCCTTTCTTTTGTTTAAACTAGAGAAAGATGGTTTGTTAGCAGGAGAGATGAAGACTGAGAGAGAGAAAAAAAGGCTGGACTTAGGGAGTAGGGAGGGGGAGGAACAAAAGAAAGAGGGGCAAAAAACAGGGAACTGAGCCAGCAAGTCCCCACAGCACGTGTGTTTTGGTCTCCTGATTCTCAAGTGCCATGGTGGGGTGCTCAGTAGAGGGGGCAAGAAAATGAAAAGAAAGAAGAAAAGGAAGGAAGGAAGGGAGAAAGGAAGGAAGGAAAGAAGGAAGGAAGGAAGGAAGGAAGGAAGGAAGGAAGGAAGAAAGAAAAAAAGAAAAAGAAAGAAAGAAAGGTCATGAGGACTCTCCTAAGCTGCCAGTTTCCCCAGAGTGTTGCTCCCCTTATTCAAGGGCCTCCTGAACCACTGGAGCCCACTGGGTGCGTAGACTTCCCACCCGCAAACACACACCCCGAGCCAGTGCTCAGATGAACCAGATACACTGCCTTCCCTTGGGGCAAGCACAGACCTCTAGCCAAGGACAGAGGGATGCCCATGCCCTGAGCTATTGAGGTTGTACCAGCAGAAGTCAGCACTGGTTGGCAGACGAGCACAGAGAAGCAGTGCCCAGCCCATGAAGAGGGGTACAGAGGCAGGACCCCCTTCACCCATTACTAACCAAAATGTCAGGGTGAAGGGGTGGGAGAGAAGGCAGAGTGGGAATCACAACGGGCATGCTAACAGCTGGTATGAAGGAAGAGAGGCACTGGGGTGGCAGAGGGGCAGGAGGGCGTCTGGGAAGGGTAGTGAGCATCTTGGGACATGCCCGGCCGGCACTCCTGGCTGAGGCATCCAGGAGACAGGGCCCCAGCGGGGCAAGCAGTGGGCACTGGAAGGGACACAGGCAGGAAGTGAACTCCAAGGGAATCTGCAAGTGAAAATCGACCAGATTTGGGGGCCAAGCTGACACAGAAGAGGAAGAAGGAAGAACCAAGGGGGGCCCAGGTCCAGTGAGAAAAAGCCATTCTCTGGGGACAGTGGTGCCAGGCAGAGGAGAGGGAGCCAGGGGCTGGTGTCACTCTGCCTGGCACTGTGCATTTCTGTCACGGAGTCCTTGCTGGGGGTGGGTCCCTGGGGGGGGGGGGCAGTCAGCCGGCTCCTGACACACTGAGGGTGAGTTGCCTTCTGTGTCAACACAAGAGAGACAAGGCAGTGAACAGATGCAATCCCTACAGAAACCCTCCTCCCAGGGCCGAGAGCATGCATGTTACAGTACACAAAGACCCGGGTTCAAGCCCCAGGGCCCCATGGGCAGGGGGAGAAGCTTCACAAGTAGGGAAGCAGGGCTGCAGGTGTCTTTCTGTCTCCCTCCACCCTCTCCCCCCTCAATTTCTATCTGTAGTCAAAGTAAATAAATATATATATACAAAACAGGAAATATCTAGTGTATTGCACCAAAGTAAAGGACTCTAGGGTGGGTAGGGGGAGTGTTCAGGTCCTGGAACATGATGGCAGAGGAGGATCTAGAGGGAATAAAGGGCTATGTGGACAACAGAAATGTTACACATGTACCAACAACTGTATTTTACTGTAGACTGTAAGCCACTAATCCCCCCATAAAGAAAAAAAAGGAATGAAAAAAGAAAAGAAAGTCATTGAGAGAAGAGAACCCTGAGCAGCAGTCAGAGAGATGAAGGAGGAAGCAGTCGGTCAGAAGTCAAAAAGGAGAGGATTCAGCAAAGCCTGGGAGGACTTGAGAGATGCTGGCAGGAGAGCACAGGGCCTGTACATCGGGGCCCAAGATTCAGCCCCTGGTCCTGATGCCTGTCAGAGCAGACTGGTGCCCAGATCTGCTGTTCCCATTCTCTATCTCTCATAGAAACAAATAAACTGGGGTCAGATGGTGATTAGTCCCATTGAGAACACATATGTCACTGTGCACAAGCACCTGGGTTCAAGCCTGGTCCTCAACTACAGAGGAGAAGCTTCCCAAGTGGTGAAGCAGGTCTTCAGTCATCTCTTTCCCTCTTCCTCACTACATCCCCCTCTCCTCTCAGTGTCTCTGTCCTATCAAAATGAATAAAATTAAAAATAAATAACTTGGGGTGGGTCTACCCACTCCAGTTCACCTGAATGTCAAGGATGAGGCTTTTTAAAAAAATTTTTTTAATTTACTTATTTTCCCTTTTGTTGCCCTTGTTGTTTTTTATTGTTGTTATAGTTATTGATGTCATCGTTGTTAGGACAGAGAGAAATCGAGAGAGGAGGGGGAGACAGAGGGGGAGAGAAAGATACCTGCAGACCTGCTTCACCACCTGTTAAGCAACTCCTCTGTAGGTGGGGAGCCAGAGGCTCAAACTGGGATCCTTATGCCGGTCCTTGAGCTTCATGCCATGTGCACTTAACCCACTGTGCTACTGCCTAACTCCCAAGAGTGAGGCTTTGACACCCATGTAGCCTCATCTCTTCAAGTATGAGAAGCAGCCACAGCTTTGTGGGGGTCTATTTGGTCTCCTGCCAGCCTTCAGGAGTCCAAGCTGATCCGACACGCCATTTCCTCCCTCAACAGTAATCCCCAGGCCGGGACCAGGTGGCTCTCAGCATAGCAGCATGCACACTTGTGGGGCTCTGCTCTCACTTAGACATGCAGGCAACCCCACCAGACTGCAGGCTCCAGGAGGGGGGGTGGCATTCACTTTGTCACTGGCCCCCTGCAACTAACACAAGGTTGGCACAATGCCCAGTGCATTTTCATCAAATGCTCAGCAGCAGTTCTGTGTTCCTTTTCAACTCCACAAAGTCTCCAGAAGGTCAAGAACAGGGCCTCTACTCTCTGTGGCATCCAGTGATCAGCCTGTGGCCTTCGGAGCAGCATTGTGGGGCCTCGACTTAGAGGCTGTGTCTGACCTTGAGCCTCCTTCCCTCTCACTTGGCTGTGCCAGAGTCACGTGCCTGTTTCTGCTGCCTGCAGCCCCAGGGCAGCCAGCTGAGCACGGCAAAAGACACAATGGCTGTTTCATTCATGCCCTGTCAGTGCCCCTTAAAAAGGGGTTCATCGGGGAGTCGGGCAGTAGCGTAGCAGGTTAAGCGCAGGTGGCACAAAGCACAAGGACCGGTATAAGGATCCAGGTTCGAGTCCCCGGCTCCCCATCTGCAGGGGAGTCGCTTCACAGGTGGTGAAGCAGGTCTGCAGGTGTCTATCTTTCTCTCCTCCTCTCTGTCTTCCCCTCCTCTCTCCATTTCTCTCTGTTCTATCTAACAACGATGATATCAATAACTACAACAACAATGATAAAAAAAAAAAAAAAAGCATGGGCAACAAAAGGGAAAATAAATAAATATAATTTTTTTTTTAATTTTAAAAAGGGATTCATCTGGGAGTCACTGGTGGGATGGGGAGAATGGCAGGAGGACCATGGCTGCGAGAGAAAGAGTAGGGCCTGGGTGGGTGGCAGAGGAGCCATGTCACCCTGGGATGTCACTCCACATGTTGTCACTTAGCACACACACTTCCTGGACACCCCCTTCACCTAAAAAAAGTGGATCTGGCCTTGGCTTCTACTGCAGGCTGGATGGTGCTGCTGCCAGGGTTGGGGTGGGAGGCTGAGCGGGAGGGCACTTAGAGGCAGAAACTGCTTCCCAAGTCCATGGCGGACTCCCAGAGCATCTGCCCCCTTGGTCAGACCCAGAGCCATCGTGCAGTGGCATTTCCATCAGGGTTCATCTTACTCTAACCCTGGTGACACCAGCTGACGAAGTGACTAGGACAGACAGGCCATGGGACCCTTCCTCCACTGGGCTTCTCAACCACCAAGTCGTCCTGAGCCCAGCTCTCCTCCTCCATACAATGGCACCTTCTCACCGAGGGAGATCTCCGGACGACTGATGGAGACAAGGCAAACAAAATGCTCAGTGCAGAACGAGAGTGCAGGAAATCTTCAGCATATTAGTAATAAATTGTATTTATGGCTTAGATCCACACACCATGGATACCTTCACAAAAACAGAGATTACAGGGACCCTAGAGATCTCTCCTAAGCCTTTAGTTGCAGAGATGGGAGAAGGAAAGAATCATCCTAAGAGCCCATGTAGACACAGGGCCGTGAGCCACAAGGTCCAGCTCTACCACAGGGCAAAGCCTCACACCATCCCCAGCTCCCGCGAGGGCCGTAGCAGAGCAGCCAATAACTAACACCCTTGACACTGCAGTCCTGACACTTGACTCACTGAGGCTTCAGGCCCCAAGTGTAGCCTGTCTCGAAGGCGAGCACCACGAAGGGGGGGGGGGGGTTGGCATCTGGTGGAGAGTCCTATGCACAGCGGACACTCCATATAGCCCTGGCATAAACTGACCCTAATCTCATCTGTTCTGGTTGAGTCTGATTCCTGGAATAAGACAAAATGGACCTAAAGAATTTATTATCCAAGTTCAAACTCCCGGTTCCCACCTGCAGCAAGGGAGCTCCCCAAGAGGTGAAGCAAAGCTGCAGGTGTCTCTCTTTCTCTCTCCCTATCTCCCCCTCCCCATCTCCATTTCTCTCTGTCTTTATCAAAAATAAAAGGGAGTCAGATGGTAGCACAGTGGGTTAAGTGCACATGGCGCAAAGCACAAGGACCGACATAACGATCCCGGTTCGAGCCCCCAGCTCCCCACCTGCAGGAGAGTTGCTTCACAGGCAGTGAAGCAGAAAAAAAAAAAAGTCTGCTGAAAGTGGTGAATTTATCATGAAGGCATCAAGCTCCAGCAATAAACCTTGGTGGAAAGAATATATATATATCCCAGTTTCAATGTAATATGTACAGAGGTGAAAGATGCCTGCTGGATGGCTTTCCTCCTGTGTAGGATCAAGATAATCAAAACAAATGAGCTTCAAAAAAAGGTAGCCACTGTCTCACTGTGTCTAAGACTCTGTGAAAACTCTGGTGTTGGGGTAGGGGCTTGGGGGTACAAAAACACTGGTGGTGGCGTCAAACTAGACCCCTGAAGTCATATGGTTTTAGAAAAAAACAATGTTAAATTACCAATAATAAGTGTTTTTAAAAGGTCCTCCAAGTACGGTCATGCACGGTTTCAAGAGTAGGGGTCAATTCATCACAAACGAATGTTTGCAAGCCTCAGTTAACCAGAACATTCCCCAGAAATTCCTTCTGAAAGTATGTGGAGCCAAGAGGGCATAACTGTCCCCAGACTTGGTGGGGGTTGTTTTGTTCTCCTGATTTACCAAGTGCTTGGATTACCTCCGCGACCTCCAGAAAAGCAGTCTGCAGTCTTCTCAGTAGGAATGTGAGCTCAGAAGGTGAAAGGTGAAAGGTGAGCATCTAGAACAGAGTCCTGCATGGCACACACTCCACATTACCCACCAACATGTCACACAAGTCAGCGTGAGGAGTGTGGCCAAGGAAGGAGCCCCAGACTGCGAGCCTGGAGTTCAGGGACCATGCCTGCCTGCTCCTCTCTCCTCACTGAACCTGAAACAGGTGATGAGCTGGACAGCCATGCCCCATGCAGGCCTGAGTCTCCCTCCTCAGTGCTCCCAGCATGTAGGCTGGAATCTGTGGGCAGCCTGATCCCTGCTCCTAGAAGACAGAGGTGTGACTTTATTTCCATCATGTCTTCCCAGATACAACTCCAAACCCAATCAGAATAAACTTACAGAAATGTCTGTAAGGGTAGGGGGCTGGCGGGGGTTGCAGATGGTGGCACTCCCAGTTGAGCGCACACATTACCATGCTCTAAAACCTGGGTTCCAGGCCCCGCTCCCCATGGGCAGGAAGGAAGCTTCACGTGCGGTAAAGCAGGTCTGTAAGTGTCTCTCTTTCTCTCCCACTCTCCTCTCAGGTTCTCTCTGTCTTATCAAATAAAAGAGAAGGAAAAAAAATGGCTGCCAAGAAGAGTGGATTCCTAGTGCTGGCACCAAGCCCCTGTGATAACCCTGATGGCAATAAATAAAGTGTCTATGGGAAATAAGGAGACAAGAAGGAAGAGGGAGAAGGGGAGGGAGGATGCAGCAGTCCCCCCACATTAACACTGCAGGATGCCACAAAGCTGAGTTCTAAGGCAATTCATCAGGGGCATCTACCCACCAAGCTCACGGTGGAAACACTTCAGGGGCAAGCGAAAGGAACAGGTCTCATATGCGAGATAGCACATCAGCCCCTTTCAGCCTAGGATTCTCCCTGCCAGAGCTCAAGTCCTGTGGGTCCCCGCCTGTGAGAGTGACATGGCTGTGCAGGTGGGAAATGCCACTCTTGACTGTCAGGCCCTCAGTGGTGGCAGAGCCATGCTGCTGTCCCTTCAGTTCACTTGCTCCATGTCAGCACTTTGCAGTCTCTGCAAAGAACTGATTCAGGAACACAGTCTAGCAGGAGCCTAAAGAGAAACACATATAAATGGCTCCTGGTTAAAACAGCTGAACATGAGGGATAAACAGCAGAGGGAGCCAAGAACTAAGCACTTATGAGTCAAGAATGCTGGCTTGTAACTGCTTAGTACAAATAGCTGGTCAGTGATTCCCGTTTGTCCAAAGGTCCAACGCAGAACTAACTGATCTTGGAGGCAGCAAGACCGTGTGTGTGAGAGGATGTGTCTGGTAGGCTGTGGCTCTCATCATAGCCTGTCCTCACACACAGAGCTGATGTTCGCCGTCACTGTGTCACCTCTATGACTCGGCCGGTTGCTGTGACCTTGGCTGATGAATCTCTGGACCACTCTGAGTCTGTCTTCACAGAACCATTTAGCATCTGGGGATATTCAAGATGGAGATTCTAGAAGCCTCAGTACAAAACTCAGGAACCCACAAGTCTGAGTTAAATCTAGTCTAGACCCACAAGGCCATTCTCCCACTTCCCACTTCCCCGTGCCTGAGTCCTTCAGCTGCGATAAGCACCACCTGTGCTCCTTGATGTTAACAACGAGATGGACGCCATGTCCCCTCCTCAGTGCTCCCAGCACGTGGGCTGGAATCTGTGGACAGCCTGATCCCTGCTCCTGGAAGACAGAGGCGTGACTTTATTTCTGTTGTGTCTTCTCAGTACAACTCCATGTCAAATCAGAATAAATTTATAGAAATGTCAAGGGCACCCGAGGCCCAGTGGCATAGTGCTCCATGGGCAGGGCACAGACACGGGGTCCGGAGAGCAGTCTGCCCCCTCACCACCCCTGCCTGCAGGCACACAGGATGTGAGCAAGGAACCCCACCCCGCCCTGGGGCTGTCCAGGTGGCCCAGCGGGTGCGCCCGCGCCTCAGCAGCAGTGGCAAGTGCCCGTGTGCACACGCAGGATGCCCCGGCTGTGCAAGTGCAGGAAGTTGAAGATCTCGGAGGGCATGGCGTGGAAGCCAGGGCGGGGCTTGACGTTGTCATAGTAGTGATGTGTGATGTAGAGACCCGAGGGGTTCATGGGGAAGGCCCAGAAGCCGAACAGGTGCACCTCCTCGCACAGCTCCAGTGCGGCCGTGACCAGGATAAGACCGGTGCTGATGCGCTTGGCCCGCACACCCAGGCTGAGCCAGTAGCGTGACACGTTGAGCAGGTACTGTGGGTGGAAGTAGTACACGGCCTGCGGGGACTGGAAGTCGTCCAGCACGTACTTGACTCGGATGGACACGTCAGTGTTGCGCGTGTTGTAGAAGGCAGGCAGCAGCACCGACGCGTTCTCGTACACCTGCAGCACCCGGTAGAAGGGTCGTCGCCACTTCTCCAGCTTGTGGAACCTGGGCAGGGCACACAGAGTCACAAGGTGGCTTCCCCAGTACCCTGCGAACTCTCCTCACCCCAACCTGATGCTGGGGTCCTTTCAAAAGATGCAGAAGATCACCCCGTCTTCTTTCATATTGATCATCTTAGCAGATGACTGCCCAGCCTTCCCCAGGCCAGAGTGTGTGTGTGTGTGTGTGTGTGTGTGTGTGTGTGTGTGTGTGTGTTTTAGACACTAACCCTCACCCATCTTCTGATCTGTGGGTGTGACTGTGGTGAGGAGAGTGTGTGTGCTTTAGACATAGCCCATGCCCCCTAAAGCCTCACAGACAGAGAAGCCAGGTTGGAGTAGGGGCAGGACATGAGGTTTTTGCATGACTCTCCTTCCCCAGAATTGGCTGGAGACAGATTGGGCAGGGAGCAACCTTCCTACCACACACTGGAAATTTCTCTGGACCATCTCTAGATTAAGCTAATCTAGACCACACTGCCCCAAAGAAATACAACACAGGTTAAATATGCAATTTTAAATGTTCTAGTAAGCATATCAAAATAAGTAGAAAGAAATGAGTGAAATCAATCATATGTGTGTAATCATATATATATATATGTATTAAACCTCAAAATACTATATAATCAGTACTGAAAAGACTGAGAGAGGGCCCACCCTTTTTTCCACAGCAGTAAGCCTTTGAGATCTGAGGCATGTTTTTAATCTCTTTGGCTCTGACACATTTCTGATGCCTATGTCTCTGGGAACTAATGACCATCATACTGGACAGCACAAGTTTAAAGAGAAACACTCACCTCTCTGTGATGATACTGGGGTTCACAGTGACCACGTCTGTCTTCACACCCACGTCCATGGTGTACTTCTCTGAGATGGGAGGCAGGTTACACCTGCAAAAGAGGAGTGGAGAGAGGAGGGGAGGGGAGGGAAGGGAAGGAGAGGGGAGGGGAGGGGAGGGGAGGGGAGGAGAAGGGAGGAGGAGAGGGGAGGGGAAGGGAGGGGAGCAGGGAGAGGAGAGGAGAGGAGAGGAGAGGAGAGGAGAGGAGAGGAGAGGAGAGGAGAGGAGAGGAGAGGAGAGGAGAGGAGAGGAAGATATGATTAAGCTAGAGTTTGAGGTGATGTAGTCATCCTGTATTAGCCTGGCAGGTCAAGTGGGATCACCAGGATTATTATAAGAGAAGGTGATATGGCAACAGGAGAGAGAAAGTGAGACTACAGATTCAGAATCAAAAGAAGCCAGAGAAGATGCTCCCCTGTGCTGTGAAGGGCCCGTGAGCCAAGGGGGTGCAGGTGTTCCCTGGGAGCCAGAAGAGGCAAGGAAACAGGAGCTCCCTCTAGAGGACCCAGGGAGGAACACAGCTAGTAGAAGGGGCGGGGGAGGGGCGGGGGGGCGCACGGGGACACAGCAGGCTTAGCCGGGACAATGCTCTCACCTGAAGACAAAGTCAGCACTGTCGATCTCCCTCCCGCAGCGGCTGTTCTTCAGGATGCCCCCATTGCCAACCACAGCACATTTCTTGAACTGGGAGCGGTAGTAGGGCATGTCCTGGAGGGACAGGGGCACTGGGTCAGGGGGGCACTGCCTTCCCCTGGGCTCTCGCCTCTGTGCCCACATCCACCTGGAGACAGCTTAAGAGAGCATGGAGACTCAGAGTAGAAAGGATGTGGGGGAATGTGGCAGCTAGGGAGAAAGGATAAAAAACATGCTCTTCGAAGTCAGGAGGTAGCGCAGCAGGTTAAGCGCAGGTGCCACAAAGCGCAAGGACCCGCGCAAGGATCCCGGTTCGAGCCCCCAACCCCCACCTGCAGGGGAGTCGCTTCACAGGTGGTGAAGCAGGTCTGTAGGTGTCTATCTTTCTCTCCCCCTCTCTGTCTTCCCCTCCTCTCTCCATTTCTCTGTCCTATCCAACAATGATGACATCAATAACAACAACAATAATAACTAAAACACACAACAATAAACAACAAGAGCAACAAAAGGGAATAAATAAATATATTTTTAAAATACGCTCTTGGTGGCACAGGGAAATTATGAACGAGCAGTGCTAGAAAGTCAGGTCTCCACTGTCTTTCCAATGAATGGTGGTGCTTCTGCATTCCAATAAAAAAGGAAGGGTCAGGTGGTGGTGCACTGGATTAAGTACACATAGTACAAGTGCAGGGACTGGCTTAAGGATCCTGGTTCGAGCCCCTTGCTCCCCATCTGCATGGGGGTCTCTTCACAAGTAGTGGAGCAAGTCTGCAGGTGTCTATCTTTCTCTCTTCTCTGTCTTCCCCTCCTCTCTCAATTGCTCTCTGTCCTATCCAACAACAACAATGACAAAAATGGCCACCAGGAGCAGTGGATTCATAGTGCAGGCACCGAGCCCTAACGATAACCCTGAAGGAAAAAATAGAAGGGGCCAGGTGAGTGCCTAGCTGAGCACACATGTTACAATCTGCAAGAACCAGGGTTCAAGCCCCAGTCCCCACTTGCAGGGGGAAAGCTTCATGGTCAAGCAGACCTGCCCATCTCTCTCCCTCTGTATCTCCCCCTTCACTGTTGATTTCTGCCTGTCTCTATCCAATAAATAAATAAAAATAAAAAAGATTCCACAGTTTATGGCCAATCCCACTTGCATTGTAGCCCTTGGTTTATCCAGTGTTGGTTAGTTCAGTTTCTCCATGACTTCTGGTACACATTTTTTGCAACTTAAAAAAAGTCATTTCGGCGGGTATAATGGACTAAGGTACAGTTGCAATCTTTCATCTCCCTGTGCTAGGTGTCTGCAAAACACTCTCATCCCCAACTTTGGTCTTTTCCCACCATCCTGCACCAGGACCTCAAGGCCCTCTCCACTCCCCTTTCCCAGAGTCCTTTGCTTTGGTGAAAAACACCCCACCCAGGCCGGTTTCCACACGGTGTTCTCCCTTCCTGTTCTCGTTTCTTAAGTTCCACCTATAAATGAGATCTCCCAGTATTTTTCCTGGATGGAGACAGAAAGGGGAGGGGAGAGAGAGAGGAAGAGAGAGACCACAGCACTGAGACTTCCTTCAGTGCAATGGATGCTGGGTTTGAACCTATCATGCACATGGCAAAGCAGCACACTATCCAAGTGAGCTGTTTTGCTGACTCCTACTGTACATTTTTGATATTTAATGTGGACATTGCGGGGGGTGACAACAAAGGTAGGGGCACAACCACCTGGGAACCCTTACCCTTTTCAGTTCAGGTGAGTCGCAGACTCTCTGCTCCAGAGACCTGTGAAAGGTCCTATGGGCTGGGACAGAACCAGGACCTGGCAGCAGCCAGAACAAAAGACCAGGGGGAAGGGGGCCCAAAGGCAGCCATGTCAGAACAGCAGTCAGAGTACAGGCACCCAGGGGCTCTGCAGACTGGTGATGGCACCCCGGGAGCACTGGGCGGGTGGCCACCTCATGGCACTGTGACCTTGCCACACCATGGCTGGAGTAGTCGCCTGAATCTAGGCCGGGGCACCGTGTGCACGTGGACGAAGCTGAGTGAAGAGAGCCAATCCGGCACACCCCACCCTGGACTGTAGCCCCTCCCAGGAAGTGTGGTGCCTGGGGAGGTGGGCACCTACAGGGCAAGAGCATAACCCTGGACTCCAAAGGTAGGATGGCCAAGCACCAGACTGCCCAGGGCACAGGGACTCTGCTCAGATGCAGGACTCCCCGGTGGCAAAACTGATGGAGTCTAGAGAGAACTAGGCTTTGAGTAGGGAGATGGGCAAGAAGTAGACACGTGAAGGGAGGAGGCTGGTGGACAGATAGAGATGGGTGGGTGCTGGACAGTGTGTAGGTTGGTGGGTGAGTGGAGAGAGGGGACTAGATGGATGAGTGGGTGGGTGGACAGGTAGATGGAGAGAGGGGTGGATGGATGAGTGGCTGTTGGTTGGGAAAAGGAGTATCTTATAATCTATAAAAGCTGTCTAATATTCATATTACAGTGTCTAGTCAGAATTGAAGTGTGTGCTGGAGCACAGCCACCCTGGCTTGTTTCCTGTTTCCTCTGTTTGCACGCTAGAGCGACAAAGGTGACTGTGTCTGACAGATGCCATATGGCCCAAAGAGCCCACAGCATTTTCTATCCGGCCCTTTGTAGAGCACATTTGGCAACCTTGTTCTAAATCCCGGGACCTTAGCAGTTTAGACCTCAGGCCCATCTGTCACCACCGAGCTGAGAGTCACCTACTGGCATTAATCCTTGTGAGGTGCAAGCTTACCTGCTGTCACCAACCTCACATTCTAGGCCTTGCAGACCCACCTTGCACCCCACATCTGCTGGTGCTGTTATGGGTGTGGTAAGCTGGACACATCTCTCCTTTCAACTTCTCCCTCCCAGTCCCCAAATACTAGCAACTTTGGGAAGAAGAGAAGGGAAGGAACCCCTAGGGCCCACTTCAGTAGCACCCCCCCCCCAAATCAAGGTCTCAGGCTTCCTGCAGAAAGACCTGAACACACCTGACTCGGTATCTTTACCAGCTGAACCTGCTACCCTGCTCTGGCCCTGAGCTCTTCAGGAAGTGGCTCTGCACAAGGCCCATGAGCCCTCTCCTTTGTGCACGTAGCCACCAGAAAATCAGGCTCTGGGCCTCAGAGGAGGGTTGGCCCTCAGCACAAGAGAGCACACAAGCCAGTCTGTCTGGCTTCTGGCCCTGCCCCCAGGACAGGAGTCGCTGTGAGTGTACAGCCCCCCCCCCCCAGCTTGGTTTGTTTGTTTGTTTGTTTTTCTCAGAGCCCCACCCAGCTCTGGCTAATGGTGGTGCTGGGGACTGAACCTGGAACCACAGAGCCTCAGGCAGGAGAGTATTTTACAGAACCATGATGCCATCTCCCCAGCCCCAGGTTCTTTTGTATGAAAGAGGGAAATCTATCTGGTGTAGATCTGATATTCAGATTTTCTGTTACAAGCAGCCAAATCCATTTCTTGTCCTAACCCCTACATTATATATAGACCAGGAGCCAGTGATCTTCAAAGATAATGAACACCCAAGGCCAACTCAACCTTTTTTTTTTGAGACAGAGACAAAGCAGCAGAGATAGAGAATGAGAGAGATCACAGCACCAAAGTTCCTCCAATGTGGTAGAAGCTTGACTTAAACCTGGGTCAAGTACACTCAAGTGAGCTGTTTTGTAGCCCAACTCAAACTTACAGAGCCTTGGTTTGTGTCAGTTTTAACTTCTTGCGCACACAACCTTTGCTTATATATGTTTTTGCTCATATATCTTCCTTGGAATTTGTGGTTTTTTTAACCAGCTCTGGCTATTGGTGGTGCTGGGAATCGAACCTGGGATTTCCTATGTGCAAGTTCTATAGGTTATCACTGCACGATGGCCCTGGGGCCATCCATTGGGCAGGGGACAAATGCTAATTATTCTCCTGGTTATCTTCAGGATTTCCTCTATAAGTAATGCAAGAGTCAAGGCTTTACAAGGTATTTTGAGCAAAAGTTATTCAAATAACATCCATATGGCACCAAGACAGAACCCCAGGAGCTCCAAAGGCTGTGGAGAACACAGTCAGGGAATTTGGGTGCAGGGGGCAGGGCAGAGCAGATGACATGACACTGCAGGGTCCAGGTCCAAGGCCTATGAGGAGTCAACTCCACACCCCCAGCTCCCCCTCACACAGCAGCACCTTGGGGAACATGCGGAATATCTCCTGGTTGATGTGGTAGATGCCACTGGTGTCCACCTCATACTTGAGCTTTGTGCCCAGTGGGGTATTCTTCTGGGTGGTGAAGAGGTAGGAAGGGGCATTACAGCACCTGGAAAGAGTGGACCTGTGGGTGGGAGACAGAGACAAGCTGTGACATGGGGCAGAGGCCAGACTCTGAAGGGCAGAGGGGTTATGGGATAGAAGCCCTTGGGGAAGCCAAGGACCACCATTCTTTCCCACCCCTACAGCTCTACTCCTACCTTGGCCTCTCCCTTCTACATTCCTCCTGGGCTGCCATAAGTTTCCACAAGCTGTCAGGGGCCCTGTCCCCACTGGCTGCGCTGGCCTCGGAGCCTCGGCACAGAGTTGGTACCATCCCGCCACTATCTGCCAGCTCCCTCTTTCCCAGAGTGAGAGCCCCTGGAGGGACCCCTACTCTGGGGATCCAGCATACCCTTGGTCACATGTGTATTGCTCAGCAGCTGTCTGCCAAACGTGGGAACAGCCCTCCTCCTTCAGGCTTTCTTCAAAGGGGTCAAAGCAGCCCCCCTGCTCCCGGAAGCACATGATCTCTCCAGCCCAAGTGCAAAATCCAAGGATGCACAGCTCACCCTAGAAGTTTGGGCAAGGCTCTTACCCTGGGTGATGGCATCAACACAAATGCACACTTTTGTGCCAGGCATGGCACACTCGGTAGAGTGCACATGCTATCATGTGCCAGGATCTGGGCTCAAGCCCCCCTCCCGGGGCCCCACCTGCAAGGTGAAGATTCACAAGCATTGGAGCAGGGCTGCAAGTCTCTCTCTCTCTCTCTCTCTCTCTCTCTCTCTATCTCTCTCTCTCATCCCTCCCTGTTTCTATAAAGTAAAAGAAGGGAACAAAATGGCCACTAGGAGCAGTGGGATTGTCATATAGGCATTGAGCCTCAGCAATAACCCTACTGGCAAAAAGAAGAAGAAATGTGCAGCTTCAGTTGTTCATACACTGTCTTGGGAATGGGGAGAGTCGGCAATTAGAGGGCTGGGTGGACTCTAGGTGACTTCCTATAAACCCTAGAAACTGGCTTCCAGAGAACTTTTTCAAAGTTCATTAATAATAATAATGATTATTACTACTATTATTTTTATTATATATTCACTCATGCATCTCTCAGTTTGGGTAAAACTCAAATGTCATAAGCAGGCTTAAAGAAAATATAGAAAGACTGGGGGCTATCTCAGCTGGGTAGAGCACTAATTTGCATGCCAGAGGACACAGGTTCAAATCCAGACACCTCCTATGTCAGAGGTATTCCGGACCTCTCTCCCTCCTCTCTCACACTCACTCTCCAATAAATAAATCTTCTTTAGGGGGCTGGGTGGTGGCACACCTAGTTAAACACACTTATCACCAGGCAGGCACAGGCCATTCAAACATTAACGAGAAGGGGCACATGCAGCCCTGTGTTCATGTTGCACCATTCACAACAGCCAAAGTGTGCAAACAGCCTAGATGCCCATCATCAGATGACTGGATAAAGAAGTTATGGGATGTATATTCCATGGAATACTACTCTACAATCAGAAAATATGATATTGTGTCCTTTGGGATAAAATGGATGCAACTAGAGGTGATCATGTTTATCAAAATAAGTAAAGAGATAAAGACAACTATTCGGTGGTTTCATTCAGATGTGGAATCTAGAGATCTGATTTACATGAACTTGCCAAAAAAGAAAAAAAAATCCAAACAAAACAGATGCAAGCAAACTGTTTATAAGACTTGTGAGAGAGATCACTTTCTCTCCTCTCCTCTCCTCTCCCGGATCAACTAGGAATACTAAAGGAGACCACCTGGAACTGAGACAAGACAGGACTAGAAATGACCACAGGAACCCACTAAATCACCAGTGAGTACAAACACATGTGGCTGGTGACAGAGAGGAGGAGCCTAAGGAGAGATTAAGTGACTGCTAACAGTCCAGCAGTTTATCATTTGAGACACCACCTCCCGTCTGCTCCACCAACAAGGGGACAGCTGAAGGGAGGAGAGGACTCCCCAGAGACTCACCAAGTGCAACACTGAGTCTCCATTGCTACTACCCTCAGAATCTGGAGCAGCAACAGGGAGGGACACCAGGGGACTGAGATCTAACCAGGAAACTCAGGAGAAGCCCTATACCTCGGTGGCATAGCTGAGGGGCTGTGAAAGTCTCTTTGCATAACCATTGGATTATCTCTGCCACACCCTGCTTTATCTCTTGGTCAGGAGTCAGTGATTAAGCTAAGAAGCCTGCTGATAGTTTAAAAGCCCTCAGGCTCCCATAGCCTACAGGGAAGAAAAAAAAAGACGCTTTTAAACCACTGAGCTCCAATTCAGGGATTAAAATACTATTGAAACAACTGTTAACTTCCACCACTTTGAACCCTTTAATTAACTTACTTAGACACAAGTCATTCCAAGCAATAGCAATCAGTAATTTGAAAAGTACTGATAAAGGGAACTCATAACATAATATATAAAATGGTTAAAACAACAAGAAGAAATATTGGAGAATTGAACCAGGACAAGAGTCCAGCTAAAAGTCCTCCAGAGGGTGAAGCACAAAATAACAAGTTCAACATCCAAACATTAGCTAGGGAAATAATAACAGGAGTAAGTAAAGAATTTGAAAAAATTGTAATCAGAAATATAGGAACAACAAATGAGACTATGGAAGAAAATACTAATTATCTCATGGTTATTAGAGAGCTGAAAGCTGAAATCGCTGAGCTAAGAACGCAACTAGCTGAACAAGCTAAAACAGTATCAGAACAGGGAAACAAAACAGATGAACTCCAGAAAATAGTAGAGGGCAGAGAGAATAGAATCAATGAGGCTGAAAACAGAATTAGCAAGATCGAGGATGAATTAGAGACAACTAAAAAAGAAGTAAGAGATCTCAAAAAGAGATTAAGAGATACTGAAAACAACAACAGAGTCCTATGGGATGACTTCAAAAGAAACAATATACGCATTATTGGCTTACCAGAGGAAGAAAGAGAAGGAGAGGAAGAAAGCATTTTCCAGGCCATAATAGATGAAAACTTCTCTAATCTAGACAACATCAAAGACATAAAGATTCAAGAAGCCCAGAGGGTCCCAAACAGAATTAACCCAGACCTAAAGACACCAAGACATGTCATACTTAGAATGGAAAGGAATAAGGATAAAGAAAGGATCCTGAAGGCTGCAAGAGAAAAACAAAGAGTCACCTACAAAGGAAAACCCATAAGATTAGCAGCATACTTCTCCATACAAACACTACAGGCCAGAAGAGAATGGCAAGATATCTATCGAGTGCTCAATGAGAAAGGCTTTCAACCAAGAATACTATATCCTGCTAGACTGTCATTCAGAGTAGATGGAGGCATCAAAACCTTCGCAGACAAGCAACAGTTGAAGGAATCAACTATCACCAAGCCTGCCCTAAAAGAAGTTCTGAAAGGTCTCCTATAAACAATTAGACCACCACAAATAGGACACATATCAAAACACTCTAAAACTCTACAAGAATGGCATTAAAATATCTTCAATCTTTGATATCAATAAATGTCAATTGCCTGAATTCACCTATTAAAAGACACAGAGTAGAAAGATGGATCAGAAAACACAACCCAACAATATGCTGTCTACAGGAAACCCACCTAACTCAACAAGACAAACACAAACTTAAAGTGAAAAGATGGAAAACTATCATACAAGCCAATGACCCACAAAAAAGGGCAGAAACAGCTATTCTCATATCTGATATGATAGACTTTAAAATAGATAAGATTAAAAAAGATAGGAATGGACACTACTTAATGCTCAGAGGATCAGTCAATCAAGAGGACTTAACAATTAATAACATCTGTGCTCGCTTCAGCAGCATATATACTAAAATTGGAATGATACAGAGAAGATTAGCATGGCCCCTGCACAAGGATGACACGCAAATTTGTGAAGCGGTCCATATTTTTGGGGAAGCAATTACAGAAGCCAGACCTTCTACCTTCTGCAACCCACAATGACCCTGGGTCCATGCTCCCAGAGGGATAGAGAATGGGAAAGCTATCAGGGGAGGGGGTGGGAAATGGAAATTGGGTGGTGGGAATTGTGTGGAATTGTACCCCTCCTACTCTATGGTTTTGTTAATTAATCCTTTCTTAAATAAAAAAATAAATTTTTAAAAAATGTTTAAAAAAAACAATTATTAACATCTATGCACCCAATGAGAAGCCATCTAAATACATCAAACTTCTACTGAAAGAGCTACAGCAATATATTAACAGAAACACAATTATAGTAGGGGACTTCAACACCCCACTCTCTCAACTTGACAGATCATCCAGGCAGAAAATCAATAAAGACATAAGGGAGCTAAATGAAGAGATAGATAAACTGGAACTATTGGACATTTTCAGAGTCATTCATCCCAAGAAACTTGAATACACATTTTACTCAAATCTACATGGGTCATTCTCAAAGATAGACCATATATTAGGCCACAAAGACAGCAGCAACCAATTCAAGAGCATCAAAATCATCCCAAGCATCTTCTCAGACCACAGTGGAATTAAACTAACACTTAACAATCAACAAAAGCTTCCCAAAATGTGGAAGCTCAACAATACACTTCTTAACAACTTCTGGGTCAAAGAGGAAATAAAGGAAGAAATCAAAAGGTTTCAAGACATCAATGAAAATGAAGACACAAGCTATCAAAATATTTGGGACACAGCTAAAGCAGTCCTAAGAGGGAAGTTCATAGCTATACAAGCACACATTAGGAAACAAAAAAAAGCACAAATAAACAGCTTGATTGCACATCTTAAAGACCTAGAAGAAGAACAACAAAGGAACCCTAAAGCAACCAGAAGGACAGAAATCACTAAAATTAGGGCAGAAATAAATAACATTGAGAATAAGAAAACCATATAAAAGATCAATGAAAGTAAATGTTGGTTCTTCGAAAGAGTAAACAAAATCGACAAACATTTAACAGACTCACAAAAAAGGGAGAAGACACAAATAAATCGGATACTAAATGAAAGAGGAGATATCACAACAGACACCGCAGAAATTCAACATATCATGCGAGGATTCTATGAACAACTATATGCCACCAAGCTAGAGAACCTGGAAGTAATGGACGATTTCCTAGATACCTACCAACTTCCAAAACTAAGTAAAGAGGAAGTGGATAATATGAACAGGCCCATCACAGCTAATGAAATTGAAACAAAAACCTGCCCAAAAATAAAAGTCCTGGACCAGATGGTTTTACAAATGAATTCTACAAAACCTTCAAAGAGGAACTAATACCTCTACTTTTAAAAGTCTTCCAGAAGATTGAAGACACTGGAATACTCCCTGCCAGCTTCTATGAAGTCAACATCACTCTGATACCAAAAGCAGACAGGGACACAACCGATAAAGAAAACCACAGACCAATATCTCTGAGGAACATAGATGCGAAAATATTGAACAAAATTCTAGCCAACCGGATACAGCAGTATATCAAAAAGATTGTTCATCATGACCAAGTGGGGTTTATCCCAGGCATGCAAGGTTGGTTTAATATACATAAATCAATCAATGTGATCCACCACATCAACAAAAGCAAGACCAAAAACCACATGGTCATATCAAGAGATGCAGAGAAAGCCTTTGACAAAATACAACATCCCTTTATGATCAAAACACTACAAAAAATGGGAATAGATGGAAAATTCCTGAAGATAGTGGAGTCTATATATAGCAAACCTACAGCCAACATCATACTCAATGGTGAAAAACTGGAAGCATTTCCCCTCAGATCAAGTACTAGACAGGGCTGCCCACTCTCACCATTACTATTCAACATAGTGTTGGAAGTTCTTGCCATAGCAATCAAGCAGGAGCAAGGAATTAAAGGCATACCGATTGGAAGAGAAGAAGTCAAACTCTCCTTATTTGCAGATGACATGATAGTATACATGGAAAAACCTAAGGAATCCAGCAAGAAGCTTTTGGAAATCATCAGGCAATACAATAAGGTGTCAGGCTATAAAATTAACATTCAAAAGTCAGTGCCATTCCTCTATGCAAACACTAAGTTAGAAGAAATTGAAATCCAGAAATCAGTTCCTTTTACTATAGCAACAAAAACAATAAAATATCTAGGAGTAAACCTAACCAAAGAAGTGAAAGACTTGTATACTGAAAATTATGAGTCACTACTCAAAGAAATTGAAAAAGACGGGGAGTCGGGCTGTAGCGCAGCGGGTTAAGCGCAGGTGGCGCAAAGCACAAGGACTGGCATAAGGATCCCGGTTCGAACCCCGCCTCCCCACCTGCAGGGGAGTCACTTCACAGGCAGTGAAGCAGGTCTGTAGGTGTCTATCTTTCTCTCCCCCTCTCTGTCTTCCCCTCCACTCTCTGTTTCTCTCTGTCCTATCCAACAACAACGACAACAGCAATAATAACTACAACAATAAAACAACAAGGGCAACAAAAGGGAATAAATAAATAAAATAAAATATTTTTAAAAATTTTAAAAAAAAAGAAATTGAAAAAGACACAAAGAAGTGGAAAGATATTCCATGTTCATGGGTTGGAAGAACTAACATCACCAAAATGAATATATTACCCAGAGCCATCTACAAATTTAATGCTATCCCCATCAAGATCCCAACCACATTTTTTAGGAGAATAGAACAAATGCTACAAATGTTTATCTGGAAACAGAAAAGACCTAGAATTGCCAAAAAAATCTTGACAAAAAAGAACAGAACTGGAGGCATCACACTCCCAGATTTCAAACTGTATTATAGGGCCATTGTCATCAAAACTGCTTGGTACTGGAACATGAATAGACACATTGACCTGTGGAATAGAATTGACAGCCCAGAAATGAAGCCCCACACCTATGGACATCTAATCTTTGACAAAGGGGCCCAGACTATTACATGGGGAAAGCAGAGTCTCTTCAACAAATGGTGCTGGAAACAATGGGTTGAAACATGCAGAAGAATGAAACTGAATCACTGTATTTCACCAAATACAAAAGTAAATTCCAAGTGGATTAAGGACTTGGATGTTAGACCACAAACTATCAGATACTTAGAGGAAAATATTGGCAGAACTCTTTTCCGCATAAATTTTAAAGACATTTTCAATGAAACGAATCCAATTACAAAGAAGACTAAGGCAAGTATAAACCTATGGGACTACATCAAATTAAAAAGCTTCTTCACAGCAAAAGAAACCACTACCCAAACCAAGAGACCCCTCACAGAATGGGAGAAGATCTTTACATGCCATACATCAGACAAGAGGCTAATAACCAACATATATAAAGAGCTTGCCAGACTCAACAACAAGACAACAAATAACCCCATCCAAAAATGGGGGGAGGACTTGGACAGAATATTCACCACAGAAGAGATCCAAAAGGCCGAGAAACATATGAAAAAATGCTCCAAGTCTCTGATTGTCAGAGAAATGCAAATCAAGACAACAATGAGTTATCACTTCACTCCTGTGAGAATGTCATACATCAGAAAAGATAACAACAGCAAATGCTGGAGAGGGTGTGGGGTCAAAGGAACCCTCCTACACTGCTGGTGGGAATGTCAATTGGTCCAGCCTCTGTGGAGAACAGTCTGGAGAACTCTCAGAAGGCTAGAAATGGACCTACCCTATGACCCTGCAATTCCTCTCCTGGGGATATATCCTAAGGAACCCAACACATCCATCCAAAAAGATCTGTGTACACATATGTTCTTGGCAGCACAATTTGTAATAGCCAAAACCTGGAAGCAACCCAGGTGTCCAACAACAGATGAGTGGCTGAGCAAATTGTGGTATATATACACAATGGAATACTACTCAGCTGTAAAAAATGGTGACTTCACCATTTTCAGCCAATCTTGGATGGACCTTGAAAAAATCATGTTGAGTGAAATAAGTCAGAAACAGAAGGATGAATATGGGATGATCTCACTCTCAGGCAGAAGTTGAAAAACAAGAGCAGAAAAGAAAACATTAGTAGAACCCAAAATGGAATTGGCATATCACACCAAAGTAAAAGACTCTGGGGTGGGTGGGTGGGGAGAATACAGGTCCATGAAGGATGATAAATGACATAGTGGGGGTTGTATTGTTAAATGGGAAACTGGGGAATGTTATGCATGTATAAACTATTGTATTTACTGTTGAATGTAAAACATTAATTCCCCAATAAAGAAATTTTTAAAAAAGAGTTTAATAACCAAAATATATAAAACCTTGCCAAACTCAACAACAAGAAGACAAATGACCCCATCCAAAAATGGGGAGAGGACATAGACAGAATATTCACCCCCAATGAGATCCAAAAGGCTGAGAAACACATGAAAAAATGCTTCAAGACTTTGATTGTCAAAGAAATGCAAATAAAGACAACAATGAGATACCACTTCAGTCCTGTGAGAATGTCAGACATCAGAAAAGGCAACAGCAGCAAATGCTGGAGAGGGTGTGGGGTCAAAGGAATCCTCCTGCACTGCTGATGGGAATGCAAATTGGTCCAACCTCTGTGCAGAGCAGTCTGGAGAACTCTCAGAAGGCTAGAAATGGACCTATCTTATGATCCTGCAATTCCTCTCCTGGGGATGTATCCTAAGGAACCCAACAAACCCATCCAAAAAGATCTGTGAACACATATTTCTTAGCAGCACAATTTGTAATAGCCAAAACCTGGAGGCAACCCAGGTGTCCAACAACAGATGAGTGGCTGAGCAAGTTGTGGTATATATACACAATGGAATACTACTCAGCTATAAAAAATGGTGACTTCACCGTTTTCAGCCCATCTTGGATGGAGCTTGAAAAATTCATGTTAAGTGAAATTAGTCAGAAACAGAAGTCAGATCTCACTCTCAGGCAGAAGTTGATAAACAAGATTAGAAGAGAAAACACAAGTAGAACCTGAACTGGAGTTGGTGTAATGCACCAAAGTAAAAGACTCTGGGGTTGGGGGGAGTACAGGTCCTGGAAAAGGATGACAGAGGACCTAGTGGGGGTTGTATTATTGTGTGGAAAACTGAGAAATGTTGTGCATGTACAAACTATTGTATTTACTGTAAACTGTATAACATTAATCCCCCAATGAAGAAGTTTTAAAAAAAAGAATAAGGAAGTTTCCAATGGAGGAGATGGGACATGGAACTCTGGTGGTGGGGAGTATATAGAATTACACACCTGTTACGTTACAGTCTTGTTAGTCATTATTAAATCACTAATAAAATAAAAAGTTAACTGAAAAAAAAAGACTTGTGAGAACTCTGGTGGTTCTCTTTGGGAGGTGGGAGGGTGGGAATATGGAACTCTGGCGCTGGGTGTGCTGTGGAACTGTAATCTTACAATCTTGTTAGCAACTATTAATAACAAATAAAAATTATAAAATAAAAACCAGGCTGGAGAAATCCCCAATCTCCCAGTTGCAAGGACAAGGGATAAGAAGCAGCAGGTCAGCAAGGTGCCCACTCCAGCCTGTGTGCTGACCCTCGGCTTCCTCTCTGCCCAGGTCCCAAAGGCCGAGCAAGGTCAGTTTCCTGGAAGATGCCCCAGGGACTGCATCCTACAGAACAGGACAGTCTGGAGGAGCTGAGGGAGGCAGAGGAATTATATATGCAGGAAGCTGGGAGGACAGAGGCTCAGATACTTGAAGTGGTTGGCTTCCGAGATGTTCATGGCCCATTTGCACATCTGTAGGCTCCTCCACCTGTCAAAGAGCTCCGACTGCTTCACCCTGTGAAGAGACAAAAAGTGCCATAGGGCTCAGTTGGACAGAGCTCGGTCAGCCCCGTGCAGACCCCATGCTGCCCACCCCCCACACAAACCCTGGGCCGGTCCTTGTGCTAACTGTATTTTCTGTATTTCTGATGCTGGGTCCCCTGTGGCCTTGCTCTCTCCTAGAAGCAGCAAAACAACCAATCTAGAACCCAAACCTTCAATCACCTGCTTTATCAATAAGCCATCAGCCCCCTGCCCTAATCATTCCAGCATCAGGTATCAGACAACATGAGCGGGGTGCTTGGGGAAATCTAGGCCCCAATGTCAGTAGCAATTATTCCACCTGGCCAGTCCTAAGCCTGGATGCCCTTCCTGGTCCACTCTTTCCCATGAAAACCACCCCAAAGGCTCTCATGCTATTCCTTCATCTTGCCTGCTGCCTGGCCAGCCCTGGTGCTCCCAGCTCCCACCCCATCACCCTGAGTGACCTCCTGGGAGCTGCAAGCCATGAGAACTTTCTCCTTCAAGCTGGGGGGAAGGGAGTATCATAGCATTTTAAGCAATAGACTTCAGACCTGAGGTCCCAAGTTCAAGCTTTAGCACAACATAAGCCAGAGCTGAGTAGTGTTCTCATTAAAAGAATAAGACAGGGGCCAGGTGGTAGTACATTTGATTAAGTGAATACCTACAGTGTACAAGGACCCAAGTTCAAGCCCCTGGTCCCCACTTGCAGGGGGAAAGCTTTATGAGTGGTGAAACTGGGCTGCTGGTATCTGTCTCTTTCCTTCTCTATTTCTGTCTCTATTCAATAATAAATAAAAATATTTAGAAAAAGATAATAAAACAACAGGGTGGAAGGTAGATAACATAATGGTTATTCAAAGAAATTCATGCCTGAGGTTCCAAAGTCCCAGGTTCAACCCCCCATACCAACATCAGCCAGAGCAGTGCTCTGGTTTTAAAAAAAAAAGGAATGAATGAATGAAATAAATAAAAGAATAAAATAACAGGAGGGCTGGGGAGACAGCATAATGGTTACGCAAAAGGCTTCCATGCCTGAGGTTTGGTCCCAGGGTTAATCCTCATCATCACCATAAGCCAGAGCTGACTAATATTCTGGTCTTTATCACGCTATCTCTCATTCATTAAAAATAAATAATAGAGGTCAGGTGGGACGTACAGTTAAGTGCATATGTTACAATGTGTAAGGACTCAGTTTCAAGTCCCCTGTCCCACCTGCAGGGAGGAAGCTTTGTGAGTGGTGACATAGTGCTACCGGTGTCTCTCTCTCCTTATTTCCCACTTCCTTCTCAATATCTCTGTCTCTAGCCAATAAATACATAAAATATTTAAAATTAAAATCTTTAAAAGTAAATAATAAAATAAATATGAAGAGACAAAGAAAAGCCTCTTTAAAATAGAATAAGAAACAACAAAAGGAATTTTTTCTTTCATGCTAGTCACTTCCATGTCAATGTGTCTGACCATAACTGATTAAAAGAAATCTAAATCCTGGGTGCATTTTAAAATGTTCTCCTCAAATGCTCACCCCCACAGGCTGGCCCAGTTCTCCCAGGAACATCCGTAGCAGCTGTCAGGATGCTCCCTGACACAGCTCTTAACACACAGTGGGACTCACTGAGAGGACACGTCTTTCCCTTGCTCCTGTCTCCAGGGCTGATCACAGTCCCCAGAAGGTAGAAAGCGGGACATGAACTGCACTGATCTGGGCTGAACCATCACCTGCAGGACCCTGTAGGCCGGTTTCTCACCAGCTCAGCCTGTGATATTACATACCACTTTATGGAGAGAGAGTATTTGGATCCCAAAAGACTCTCTCCCTTATCTGGAGCCCACAAAGCATGGTCAAGTCATACACTGACATGAACTTATATATAAGTTGGTCTACTTAAATTGCTTCACTATGTCTCCCTACCTTCTAGAGCAGCATTTAACAGAATGAAGGGACTCAGTAAATATCATGAAAGAGAAGATGAACAATTCTCCAGAGCCCTGACCTACTAGGGAAAGAGAGAGATGCTTGGGAGTCGGGCAGTAGTGCAGCCGGCTAAGTACGTGTGGCTCAAAACACAAGGACCAGCATAAGGATCCCGGTTTCCAGCCCCCGGCTCCACACCTGCAGGGGAGTCGCTTCACAAGTGGTGAAGCAGGTCTGCCGGTGTCTATCTTCCTCTCCCCCTCTCTGTCTTCCCCTCCTTGCTCCATTTCTCTCTGTCCTATCCAACAACGACAACATCAATAAGAACAATAATAACTACAACAATAAAAAAACAACAAAGGCAACTAAAGGGAATAAATAAATGTTTTTTAAAAAGAAAGAGACATGCTTAGGGTATGGATCCACCTGCTAATGTCCATGTCCAGGGGAGAAGCAATTACAGAAGCCAGAACTCCCACCTTCTGCTAGGGGAAGATGATCAGAGGGCTATGAATCCCAGTTTCACTGAGGCCTGGAATGTTTGTCACCAGAGACTTTTGTTTTTATACCATCACTGAAAGGGAAGAGAATCTGGAAAACTCCAGAGGAAGTCAGGGGCTGTTTCTCTTATCTAAGAGGGAAGAGGAAAAAAGAAGGAAAGCCAGAAGTAGCAATCCGTACAGGTATTATTTAGAAAGGAAGTGAAAACAGGGATATAGAAGTGCATTAAAATGGGCAAAAACAATAATAATGATGATTATTACTGCAGCCCAGAGCTGTGACCTGGAGGGAACAACGGCCATTTGTGCCGGATGGGGGTGAGGGCACAGAGCTCTCGTGGTAGAATAATGTGGGATTATACTTTTATCTTATAATTTTGTAAATCACTAATAAAAATAAAAGAGTAGACAAACCAAAACAGGGGCACAGATGGTCAAGACATTCTTCCCTACATTCTATCCAAGTCCTTCCTGCTTTCATCTAATTTTCAGTTAAGAGGGTGAGTCTCCTGTCTGGAGCTCAGCTTCTCAAGTCCCAGTGGGACTGTGGCCTGGCAAACACAGTGGGGTTGAGAAGCATGAAAGGACTCCCTCAGCAGGGCTCTGCTGCTCTCTGGGTCAGGGACGGCATCAAAGCCTACTTGGTCCACTTGGGTGCACAGCAGAAAAGTGTGCTTCTGCAAACAGGAAGGAGATAGCTTTTGCTGAAGACTGGGATGTGTTCACCTGTCCTCTGAACTCTGTTCTCTAATACTCTCCGTCACTCACCTACTCTGGTCAGACTAGCTCCAGCAGGACAGCAGGTGGCAGACAGCACTTGAAGGGTCTCTGCCCACATGGTGAACTGTCAAGAATATCAGGACCTAGACTCCTCTCAATCTTCCAACAGGCAGCCCAGTAACAAGAAAAGTCACAGGAGTCGAGCAGCAGTGCAGTGGGTTAAGCACAGGTGGCGCAAAGCACAAGGACCAGTGTAAGGGTCCCACTTTGAGCTCACGGCTCCCCACCTGCAGGGAAGTCATTTCACAAGGGGTGAAGCATGTCTGCAGGTGTCTATCTTTCTCTCCCCCTCTCTGTCTTCCCTTCCTCTCTCCATTTCTCTCTGTCCTATCCAACAACAATGACATTAATAACCACAATAACTGCAACAATAAAACAAGGGCAACAAAAGGGAATAAATAAATAAATATTTTAAAAATTCAAAAAAGAAAAGTCACAATCCTGGGTTCCTAGAGTATTGTTTGTCACCTCACTGTGTTTTAAATAGATCACACTGGTGGGGGAATAAACTGGCCCAGCCTTGTTGCCTAAGACAAGTCATACTAAGCCTCAATATCCTCATTGTAAAGTGGAGCTAATCACCAGTCTGTCAGCTTTTCCTGTTTCCACTCAACTGACACTGCTTACACAGCCTTCTGCGGCTACTCATTTGAAGAGGCGTTACCAAGAGGAGCGAACAAGAAAGAGAGCAGGCTGCACAGTTGTGCCTGTGCTTTGCAAAGTGTGTTTCTAGGGCCAGGCGACAGTGCATCCAGTAAGGAGATGCCTTCCTGAGCCTGAGGCACTAAGTCTGTACTCCTGCACCACACAGGAGCACCGCAGAGGGCAGGCACCAACAGCCCTTGGCAAATGAAGCAGTACTGTGGTATCTCCCCCGCCCCCATCTCTTCCTTTCTCCTCTCTCAGACAGATTGAGGGCAAAGAAGGGACATGGTGCTAAAAAGAGGTCAACTGTGACCCTGTAACCAGTCCATATCCACAACCACCCCCAAGTTAGCCAATTACTTAATGCCCAAGAGAGGGAGAGAAAAAATGGAACCAGATTGACCGTTGCCACTTCAAAAACATATGCATATTTCCTTGCAGAGTATCTTAGCATTCTAACAACAAAAAGGCCAGCAACACCCTGTACAACCCCCCTTGATGAAGGTCTATTCTCAGAGTCCCTGTTAGATTTCCACTGCTTTAATTTTAAATGTGAATAGATAACTTAAAAATAACCTGAAAGAAATGACCAAGATAAACCACCCGATAAAAGGGCCACAAAGAAAACTGCTAGAGGAACAAAACAGAAACCAAAAGATATTGGTACTGTCCCCAGAGATACTCAAGGAGACAGGACATCTTTTAATAAGAATAGGTCACTGGTGACAGAGTTGGAGTGGGGTCCAGAGTCCATGAGAAGAGCTGGAAGATCAAGTCCAGGGATTTTTCCCTGCAAGAAGTAAGGAAGTAATGGGGAAAGAGACAGAAATTGTGAGGTTAAAAGATATGAGTGCTTCATGTGTGGGATTTAGAGAACTGATACACATGAACTTTCAAAAGAAAGGAGGGAGGAGGAGGAAGCAGCTGCAGCAGCAGCAACAAACTATTTCCAAGACTTTGTGAGACCTCTGGTGGTGATGTTCGGGAGATGGGAGGGTGGGGACACAGAAATGTAGTGGTGGGTGTGGTGTGGAACTATACCTGTAATCTTACAATCCTGTAACCTACTATGAATCATAAATAAAAAATGAAAAAAGAAAAGATATGTGTTCTGGAAGAACAAAGCAGAGGTTCCATTTATAACTCCCAGATGTGCCAGATAGAAGAAGCAGTGAAAATAGAAAGGAGGGAATGTCAAAGAATCCAAGGGAGTGTTCAAGTCTGAGCATGAGCCAGAGAAAGCAGTCTCCAGGGGTGTGTGTCCTGAGAGAGCAGAGCATTTCAGAACCCTAAGGAAGATTCCTGAGAGAAGCAGCAGTCAATTGCACAGTCTCCAGGGGTGTGTGTCCTGAGAGAGCAGAGCATTTCAGAACCCTAAGGAAGATTCCTGAGAGAAGCAGCAGTCAATTGCACAGTCTCCAGGGGTGTGTGTCCTGAGAGAGCAGAGCATTTCAGAACCCTAAGGAAGATTCCTGAGAGAAGCAGCAGTCAATTGCACAGTCTCCAGGGGTGTGTGTCCTGAGAGAGCAGAGCATTTCAGAACCCTAAGGAAGATTCCTGAGAGAAGCAGCAGTCAATTGCACAGTCTCCAGGGGTGTGTGTCCTGAGAGAGCAGAGCATTTCAGAACCCTAAGGAAGATTCCTGAGAGAAGCAGCAGTCAATTGCATCATGTTTACATAGCCCTGGAAGCTAGAGGACATTGGGGAAGGTGGTTCCATCTAGAACATAAAGCCACCAAACCAACCATCAAGTCGAAGGCAAGAGTCACATTACTTACATATGGAAGGATTCAAAATCTTACCTCCCTCCCACCACTCTGGGGACTTTACTTGAAGATAGTGGGAGAAAAGAAAATCAAGAAAAAAGAACCGTCACCACTCCAAACAGGGACAAATTCAATCACAGGAGGCAGAGAAGGAAGATCCCAGGACAACAGCAAGTGGCACCAGAACAAGGTGAAGGAAAACCCTGCGTGGAGGAGACAGGAATGCCAGGACCACAACTTTTTCACCTTGAAATTTTAGAAAATCTGGCTATAGAAAACCCCCACCCCCAAATAATAAAACACAATGTATACACGACCAGCCTTTACATTTAAAAAATAAACAACTGGGTTGTTGTCCTGACTTTTGGCTCCAGCCCCTGGCTTCAATCATCTTTGAGTTTATAGTCATTTATTTATTTTTAATATTTTATTTATTTACTTTGGACAGAGAGAGAAATTGTGAGTGAAGGGGAAGATTAGAAAGGGAAAGAGAAAGAGAGGGAAAGAGAAAGAAAAGAGAGGCCCCTACAGCCCAACTTCACCAAGCTTCCCCCTGCAGGTGGTGGCTAGGGTCTTGAACCCAGGTCCTTGTGCACTGTACTAAGTGCACTCTATCAGGTGTGCCACCACTTGGCCCTGTGAGTTTATTTTTTAAATGTAAAGAGCTGTAGAAAACATGAACTGGAGGGCCAGGTGGTGGCACACCGGGTTAAACTCACATAGTGCAAAGTGTAAGGACCCACAGAAAGATCCTGATTCAAGCCCCCAGTTCCCCACCTGTAGGAGATCACTTCACAAGTGGTGAAGGAGGTCTGCAGGTGAAAGAGGTCTGCAGGTGTCTATCTTTCTTCCTCTCCCCTCTCAATTCTCTCATTCTATCCAATAAAAACGGGGGGGGTGAGAGAGTTTTTATTTTAACAAAAGGAAATATGAACTGCCACTTTTTATTCTTATGAAAAATGCTGTACAAAAATCTTATTTAAATGAAGTCAGGAAGCTAGAAGAGAGTATCCAAATAAATGTATGTAAATTAAGAGATGAAAGAAAGGGAAGGAGGGAGGGACCTATCAAAGGCAGTATGGAATTGTCATTGAACTGCGCTTAGTCTCTCAACGAGAGGTGTCATTGTCCAGTCTGACTTTGCTGTTGCTTTTGAGCTTCTGAACAAATAATTGATACTTCTTTTTTCTTGAGGTCTATATTATCATAAGCTTTATTTTTGTCTTCTGCTAAAGAATGTTTTCTTTATTTTTTTCTTTTTTAACATTTTGTTTATTTATTTATTTATTTATTTGGCAGAGACAGAGAGAGAAATAGCGGAGGGAAGAGAGAGACAGAAATGGGCAATAGCTTGCTTGGATAGTATGCTGCTTTGTCATGTGTAAGACACAGGTTCAAGTCCCAAGACCCCACTACATTGAAGGAAGCTTCAGTGCTGTGGTCTTTATCCCTCTTTCCCTCCCTCTCCCCTCCCCCCTGAACTCTCTCTCTCTCTCTCCCTCTCGTCCTCCCTCCCTCCCTCACTCCCTCTTTCCTGATGTCTAAAGAATAAACAATAAAGTAACAGAGATGTTCTAACATGACTGCACTTAGAAGGACAATCTTTTTCTCATGTCTTGGCAACAAGACGTTTTCAGAACAAATCATCAGAAAGCAATTCCTCAAGCACCTGACACTGTGAGTGAAGGCGGCATTCTCCATGTGGGTTTTTTCCAGCTGGCTGGTTTTTTATGAGTGATTTGAGCAATTTCAGATCAGCATCATTCCCAGATGAATCACACGCCTCTCTGTTTCCTCCCGACAGAGTGCCAGCTGACACTCGTGGGCCTGAGGGGCTTCCAGGCACATCCGTTCAGCCCCCCAGGCACACAGATGGGGACTTTCAGGGTCTCCATAAGCACTGCTCACAGCTCGGGTTGGAGCACTGAGAAACCCCAAGGCCCACTGGCCCCAAGTGGTGTCAGAACCTCTCAGATCAGAGGGTGACCTCTGGGCTGACTGCAGCCCTGGGGGCCCCAAATCCTTCAATCTGAGAACTCAGGGATGGGTGTAGTACTGGGCTGTCTGCTCCCTGACACCCTACTGGGCTCGTATGATGGATGATGTGTCTTCTTTTCCTCTCAGACCCCCAGTGTCACCCAGTACCTAGACTCCCAGAGGACCACAGGGAGAACACCTGGAACACTGAAAATACAAAGGTCACAGCTGGGTTGGCCACACAGCTCAGAGCAGGCCTCGAGAGAGGGTGCCCACAGGCACAGATGGAGATAGGAGGCAGACCTGGAGCTGGACAAATGCCACCAAATAAGGTCATGACAAAAGACACTGCAGATGCAGAGCGGAGGGAAATTTGAGGTCAATCATCACACACTCGAGAGTTAAAATGAGATAAAAAGCTCTAGGCCATCTCTAACTCGGCCTCTAGGAGAAGAGTGTGATCAGAACTACTAAGGGCTGAACTGTATCTCCCTCAAAATTCATTATGTTCAAGTTCTAACCTCTAATAACTCAGAAAGTGACTGTATTTTGAAATAAGGTTCTTAGAGGTAAAGGATTGGCAAATAGCTCACTTGGATAGTGCATTGCCTTGTCATGTGTGCCACCCAGGTTTGAGCCTGGTCCCCACTGCACTAAAGGAGCTGTGGTGCTGTGGTCTCTTTCTCTTTACTTCCCTGCCTTCTCTGTTTCTATCAGAAAAGAAGAAACAAAAAGAAAACAATAACAAAAGTAAGAACAGTGCTGCATGTCTCTCCTTTCTGTTTCTCTCTCTCCCTCTTTGTCTCACCCTCTAGCCAAAGGGGAAAAAAATAATGGCTGCTGGGAGTGTTAGAGTGGCTATGCAGGTAAAGAGCCCCTGGTAAAGAGCAAAAAAATAAATAAGTAAATGATATGGAGACACAGATAAGGAGACCATGTAGCAAAAGAGAAAGAAGGCATCCTCTGCAAGCCGGGGAGAGTTGCCTCAGGGAAACCAGTTTGTCACCTTGGCACCTTCCTACTCTAGAGTTGTTCAAAACTAAATGTTGTGTTTCACCCCCACCCCTAAGTTTGGAGCACTTTGCTGTGAGGACTCCAGTACACAAACACAGGGAACCAATCCGGAATCAAGAAGCTATACGGAAAGCAGTGGATGCTGCCCAGAGGATGACAAGTCACAGAGTCTCTCAGCTCATCTTGTCCAGACTGTGAAGCAGCCATGACAACCTCTCTGCTTCTTATAATTTGGCACATTATTCATTTCACCAGAGGGCTTAGCTCATATGCAGAACGTAGATAGCCACAGCAAATAGACTTTCTAAAATACCCATAACCAAACTGTCTCTCAGATTCTGTGAGAACTTTGGTTCTGGGGAGGAGGAAGTAGGAGGGGCACAAGATAATGGTGGAGGGTTTGGTGACTTCCACACACCACATTAGGTGTGAAACTATGCCCCTGAAACCTTATCCTTTGGGAAAAAATATGAAATCACTAATAAATGGTTTTTGTTTTGTTTTGTTTTTTAAAGAAACAAAACAAAAATTAATTTATTGCCCCTTAAAAGTATAAGTGGCGCTCTCAGTGAGAGCTCTGACTTTGCACAGCAAATCCTCTAAGAGCCAAAGAGCTTTGGATTAAGGGAAAAGACAATAGCTCTTTGCTTGTGAGCTTACGGTTTGGGCTCCTGGCTCAGGTCTGGGCAGCCATTTCTGTCACTAATCACACCATGACAACATGATGACAACATGATGCCACCCCCTGCTCATTTAAAGCCTTTCCTACAGACTCCCACTGTACCAGAGCAAAGATAAATTCTAAATCTGTGCAAGGCTCCACAAGGTGCAGGCCTCCCGGCTCACCAGCAACATGGCGCCAGGTCCCCATCCCATGCTGACACTCAAGCTGCCCTGAGTAGTCACAGCCTGGGACACAGAGGACTCCCTCTGGCACAGGACCTTGGCCCACACTGTTCTCTGGCGCTGGACACCTCCTGGTACAGTCACAGTGTGGACTCAGCCCAAGGCCTGGGAGAACTGATGAGACTATGTGCTTCCTCTTGTGTTCAGGGAGCATCTGGCCTTGGCCTTAGAGCTTTCCAGCAGCTACTGAACTTCTGAGTCTGAAGCACAGCCCAGAAATGCAGTGACTGCTGCGTCCACAAAGGAAGGACAAGGCAGAGCCTGTGCTGGGTGCTGCTGTGGGTGTGGATGCGGATGATGGACTGCCTGCTCTCAAAAGTGTCATATTTACATAGTCAGCGCTGCCAAGTTGGCATAGTGTCTCCACTGGAAGGAAAGGCTCAGAGAGGCCAAGTGATCTGACAAAGACACAGAGCTGGTGACACCCAGAGTCACCTCTGGATCCTGGGTTGGCCTGATGCCAAGACCGGGAAATCACACAGACGTCTAAAGGAGCAGCGGCTTCTGCCCAGGGTGAGGGCACTGGGGACAGGGTCAAGGGGCCATGTCAGGCACCCACAAATCCACTGTCTGGCTGGGTTAGCCTTCAGATCTACCTGCTTCCAAATAATATGCACCCTGTCACGGTGAACACCACACAGATTCCTTCAGATGGGTCTGCTGAGCTGGTGGTCCGGAAGGAAGCCAGGGAAGGCTCACCCATGAGAGACCTCAGTTTCCTCCTGCGATGGTAAGAGAGTATGATATGTTTCTGGACTGGAAGATGGTGGGAGGGATGGGAGAGGGGACACAATGCACCTGACATTTGTGTGAAAGAAATACAGGAGATGTGGAGATGCCTGCATAAACTTTGGGGGGATGCAGAAAGGCATGTGAGCCACCTCTGAGAAGGAAGGTGGGGGAGTAAGAGTGGGCCACCTCTGAGGAGGAGAGTCGGGGGGGGTCAGAGTGGGTCACCTCTGAGGAGGAAGGTGGGGGTGTCAGAGTGGGCCACCTCTGAGGAGGAAGGTGGGGGGGTCAGAGTGGGCCACCTCTGAGGAGGAAGGTGGGGGGGTCAGAGTGGGCCACCTCTGAGGAGGAAGGTGGGGGGGTCAGAGTGGGCCACCTCTGAGGAGGAAGGTGGGGGGTCAGAGTGGGCCACCTCTGAGGAGGAGAGTCGGGGGGGTCAGAGTGGGCCACCTCTGAGGAGGAAGGTGGGGGAGTCAGAGTGGGCCACCTCTGAGGAGGAAGGTGGGGGGGGTCAGAGTGGGCCACCTCTGAGGAGGAAGTGGGGGGTCAGAGTGGGCCACCTCTGAGGAGGAGAGTTGGGGGTGGGTCAGAGTGGGCCACCTCTGAGGAGGAAGTGGGGGGTCAGAGTGGGCCACCTCTGAGGAGGAGAGTTGGGGGTGGGTCAGAGTGGGCCACCTCTGAGGAGGAAGTGGGGGGGTCAGAGTGGGCCACCTCTGAGGAGGAAGGTGGGGGAGTCAGAGTGGGCCACCTCTGAGGAGGAAGGTGGGGGTGTCAGAGTGGGCCACCTCTGAGGAGGAAGGTGGGGGAGTCAGAGTGGGCCACCTCTGAGGAGGAAGGTGGGGGGGTCAGAGTGGGCCACCTCTGAGGAGGAAGTGGGGGGTCAGAGTGGGCCACCTCTGAGGAGGAAGGTAGGGGGGTCAGAGTGGGCCACCTCTGAGGAGGAAGTGTGGGGGTCAGAGTGGGCCACCTCTGAGGAGGAAGGTGGGGGAGTCAGAGTGGGCTGAGTGGGAACTGAGGATTCATAGTGCAGGCACTGAACCCCAGCCATAAACCTAGTGGTGAAAAAAAAAGAAAGAAAGAAAGAAAAGAAAAGAAAAACAATCAGGGCAGGCAGTGGTGCACCCAGTTAAGCACACATAGTACTGAGCACAAGACCTGCTCAAGGATATGGGTTCGAGCCCCTTTACCCCACCCGCAGGGGGAAGCTTCACAAGTGGTGAAGCAGATCTGCAAGTGTCTCTCTTTCTCTCCCTTTCTTTCTCCCCCTCCTCTCTCAATTTCTTTCTGTTATAGCAAATAAAAATGGGAAAAAATGCCTCCAAGGAGCAGTGGATTTATAGGGGCAACACTGAGCCCCAGTGATAACCCTGGAGGCAGAAAAAAAAAGCCACATGTAGACCTATTTCAAGAGAGAGAGGGCAACTGGAATGGGCGTATTGCACCAAAGTAAAAGACTCTCGGGTGGGTGGGTGGGTGGGTGGGGGGAGAATACAGGTCCAAGAAGAATGACACAGGACCTAGTGGGGGTTGTATTGTTATATGGTAAACTGGGGAATGTTATGCATGTACAAACTATTGTATTTACTGTTGAATGTAAAACACTAATTACCCAATAAAGAAATTAAAAAGAGGGAGGGAGAAAGGAGAAGAGAAAGGGGGAGAAAGAAGAGAGAGGGAGAGGAGGAGAGGGGAGGGGGAGATAGGGGAAAAGAGAAAGAGGAGAGAATAAAGGAAGAGGGGGAGAAGAGGAAGGGGGAGGAGGAGGGGGAAGGGGTAGGGAGGAGAGGGAGACATCTGTAGCCCTGCTCCCTGCAGCAGGTGGGGACTGGGAGTTTGGACCAGGCCCTTGAGCGTGGTAGTGTGTTTGTGTGGTAGTGTGTTAGTGTTTGTGTGTATGTGTGTTATGTGTGTGGGGGGGGTGTGAGAGAGAGAGAGAGAGAGAGATTGAGAGGGGAAGGGCAGATAGGGAGAGAGACAAAGAGACACCTGCAGCCCTGCTCACCATCATGAAGCTCTATGGCCCTCCTGAAGGTGGGGAGCCGCGTTTGAACCTCCTGACACATGGTGTGCTCACTAGCTGTGCCACCACCCAGCCCCCTCTACTTCTGCCCCACACACACCCCCCCCACTCACATGGACAGCACCTTCACTTCCAGGATTTCGTGCCTCAGCTCCAGGCATCTTGTGGAGTTATATTCCAAAGGGCCTTCATAAAACTCAAAGTACCTGGGGAATAACAGGAGCAGAGGTTACTACCCTGAGAAGCTCCCAAATTTGGGGGCCTGCAGCGTTCTTGTTGAGGGGAATTAATTCTGGCAAAATAGAGCAAACCAGTCCTCCCCCAAGCAGGTGACTTTGTGGGGGAGGGGCTCCCAGGTGACTGCCTCTGGCATGATTCCTGCACCCCACTGCTTTGCGGTATAACTATTTCTAACAGGGGAGTCTGTTCCCACAAATCAGGACAGCAGAAGCACGTGTGACTGCTAGAAGGTGGCTGCAAAGCAGAGCGGAAGGAGGAGGAGGCCCAGTGCACATCCCAGCTCACTCGCTCTCTTTCTATCATGAAGAAGGACTAGAGACCATCTCAGTGGTATTACAAGGTCCTACATGCAAGATAACCCAGGTTTGGGGGGGGGGGGAGTATAGGCAGTGAGAAAGAGAGATGAGGGGTTGAGAGAAAGGCAAAGCACTGCTCTATCACTAATAAAACTCCCCTATAGGTGGGGACCAGTCTCCCCCAGCTGGTGACTTGTTGGGAGGCTCCCAGGAAACCCTTGGTTCAATTCCTACACCCCAGTGCCCTGCTGTGTCATCACTGAACCCAGGCTTAACCCAGGCCCTTGAGCATGGTAACATCTGTGTTCTACTATCACCATCCAACCCTCTTTATTGATAAAGAGGATAAAAGATAGACATTTGGGGAGTCGGGCGTAGCTCAGCGGGTTAAGCGCAGGTGGCGCAAAGCACAAAGATCGGCATAAGGATCCCGGTTCGAGCCCCCGGTTCCCCTCCTGCAGGGGAGTCGCTTCACAGGTGGTGAAGCAGGTCTACAGGTGTCTATCTTTCTTTCCCCCTCTCTGTCTTCCCCTCCTCTCTCCATTTCTCTCTGTCCTATCCAACAACAATGACAGCAATAACAACAACGATAAACAACAAGGGCAACAAAAGGGAAAATAAATAAATAAATGTAAAAAATTATTAAAAAAAAGATTTATAAAAAAAAAAGATAGACATTTGGTGGAGTCAAGTGATAGTGCAACAGGTTAAGTGCAGGTGGCGCAAAGCACAAGGACCGGCGTAAGGATCCCAGTTCCAGCCCCCGACTCCCCACTTGCAGGGGAGTCGCTTTACAAGCGGTGAAGGAGGTCTGTGGGTATCTACCTTTCTCTCCCCCTCTTTGTCTTCCCCTCCTCGCTCCATTTCTCACTGTCCTATCCAACAATGACAACATCAATAACAACAACAATAATAACTACAACAACAACAATGAAAATCAACAAGGGCAATAAAAGGGAAAATAGATAAATAAATAAGTAAATAAAAAGACACTTGGAAGTAGTAACTGGTGTAGGTGTGACTTAGAAAGGAAGAGAAGGCAGGACCATAGGAAAATAGACATAAATATAGAGAAATAGATAGACAGACAGTTACAGAAATAATAGTCAACCCATGTCTGTGACCTTGCGAGAATCACTGCAGTTTCCAACAGAGGGAATGGGGACACAGAACTCTGGTGGTGGGAACACTATGGAATTGTACCCCTGATAACTTACAAACCTGTTATTTTATAAACCAACATTAAATCACTAATAAAAATAATTTAAAATTTTATTGCTAGTATTACTTTTTAATTTTAATGCAATTTAATATTAGTCTAATTTAAAATATAATAGTTAAGAAAACAAATACAACCTTTTTTTTAGCATTTTATACAACAATTTGCTCCTCTTTACAAAATAAATGGGTTCCTTGTACTCATGTCATAAAAGAATCTGAGCAAAATTAGTAAGAACTTAGCATTCATGGATCACCCTAAGATATACACTTAGTTGGGCTTTTTTTTGTTTGTTTTTGTTTTTTACCAGAGCACTGAACAGCTTTGGCTTCTGGTGGTGTTGGGGGTGAACCTGGGATTTCAGAGGCTCAAGTATGAAAGTCTTTTTGTGAGACCATTATGTTATCTCCCCCACCCTTACAGTTACTTTTTGCTCCTGTGTTCCTTGTTTTAGAACTCCCTTCTCTAGCTTCCTCACTTGGCAAACTCAGACTGACCCTTCAGTACCCAACTCAAATACCCCCACTTCTTGTCTGGCCTCTGGGGACCCCTCTGCATATTGTCACTTGGTGAGAAGTAAATAGCACTGTATTATAATAGTCTGCTTATATATCTTTTCCTTCTAAGTATGTCCAATACATGGACTTCATAGTGCTCATACTTTCTGCTCTACCGAGCTCAGGAAGCTTAACAAAATAAATTAAATAATAAATTAAATAAAAATAAGTAACCAAACTACATTTCCCAGACTCCTTTGCATCTAGGGTCCTGGGTAGTTTCAGTGGAACTAGTTGGAAGCCCGAGGCTGATTCAAAGCTGCATTCTAGGAGAGAAACTTTAAATAAGGATCCAGGCATTGCTCAGCTGGTGCAGAATATGACGGAAGTGGCACAGCTTTTGAGAACCTCAGTAGTTATGGCACCTTTGTGACTCTATCAGAGCCAATGACCTCATTTTGCAGAGCCATTGGAGGAGGCATTCTTGGAAGCTCAGCTGGGGCCTGTCTTCATCTCGCCACTGGTTCTGAGCTAGCCAGACTCTTAGTAAATCCCTTTCTGCTTTCACTAAATGGATTCTGTTATCTACAGCTAAAAACACGGGGTCACAAAAAAGTGCATGACTCTGGCTCTGGTTGACATCATTTTCCAACCACACAACAGCAAGTGAGGTCTAGTGTCTTATCGCAAAGATCATCTGCAACCAGAGCTCTTGGCACTGAGTCCTCTGGAATCCTCTGGGTCCTCTGAAGCCTCGGCTCAAGATGCTGCAAAGGAAGGCACCAGGCTACTATAAGCCAGTTGGGTGGCTTGAAGCAAAAAGCTCCCCCTCCCCAGGCTTTCTCTTCCCCGCTTTAGAGCAATCTGTTTGGACTATTGCAAATTGTGCTGCTATGAACATAGGTGTGCATAGATCTCTTCACATGAGTGAGTTTGTCTCCTTGGATATGTCCTCAGGAGTACACAACAGAATACTGCTCAGAGTTAAGAATAATGAAGTCATCTCCTTTGCCTCATCTTGGGGGAAACTTGAAGGAATCATGTTAAGTGAGATCAGCCAACAAGAGAAAGATAAATACCAGATGATCTCACTCACAGGGGGAACTTAAGAAACAAGGACAGAAAGGGAAAACACAAGGTGAAACTTGGACGGAGCTTGGTGTACCTATTGCACCAAAGCTCTGGGGAATAGGGGAAGGCAGGGTGAGAGGGCTTTGGGGTCCTGGTGCAGAATGGTGGAGAAGGACCCAAGCTGGGGTGAGACTGTTTTGCAGACACCTATCAAGGGAAGATGAGAAACTGTACCCATGTGTCAATTACTGGACTGTACGTACTATAAACCACTAACACCCCAAGAAAATGATTTTCTAAAAAAACATTGTTTGAATTAGGTGATGGCTAAAGGCCCACTCAGCACTAAAATATGACTCCAAGTTTCCCTCAGAGGTTCACCTTCACTAACCATGAGAGAATGACAGTATGAATTAATATCCAGGGAAAGACATTCTCTCAAACAGGAGACAGAAGCTCTCAAAGTAAGTTAAAGCCAAGCATCACCCAGGTCTCAGCTCTCACTGCACAGGAGAGAAGTGTCAGTGCTGTGGTGCCTCCCCTTTCTCACTCTGTCTCTCTCTCTCTCTCTCTCTCTCTCTCTTTTTTAATATTTATTTATTTATTTTCCCTTTTGTTGCCCTTGTTGTTTTATTGTTGTTGTTATTGATGTTGTCATTGTTAGATAGGGCAGAGAGAAATGGAGAGAGATGGGGAAGACAGAGAGGGGGAGAGAAAGACACCTGCAGACCTACCTCACCGCTTGTGAAGTGACTCCCCTACAGGTGGGGAGCCGGGGCTCGAACCAGGATCCTTACTCTGGTCCTTGTACTTTTAGCCACATGCACTTAACCCGCTGTGCTACCGCCTGACTCCCCTCTGTCCCTCTTCTTATCTAAGGAAGCTGGTGCAGAGCATCGAAGACTAGCCAAGTGTCAAAACAGAGAGACAGACAGACAAACACCCTAACAGCACCTCCCCATTGGCTAGTCAGGTCTGCCGTTTTCTAAGCCTTAGTGTCATCTGCAAATCTGTGGAATCTGGGAGTCGAATGGTAGCATAGCGGGTTAAGAGCAGATGGTGCAAAGTGCAATGACCAGCATAAGGATCCTGGTTCAAGCCCCCGGCTCCCCACTTGCAGGGGAGTCACTTCACAGGGTTGAAGCAGGTCTGTAGGTGTCTATCTTTCTCTCCCCCTCTCTGTCTTCCCCTCCTCTCTCCATTTCTCTCTGTCCTATCCAACAATGACAACAATAACAACAACAATAATAACTACAACAAGAGCAACAAAAGGGAATGAATAAACACATATTTGAAAAAAAAAACTGTGAAATCAGCATCAAAATGCAGATAATGAGGGACTGGGTAGCAGCTCACCCAGTAGAATACGCATGTTACTGTGTGCAAGGAGCTGGGTTCAAGTCCCCTCCCCCTGTGTGGGGAAGCTTAACGAGCAGTGGAACAGGACTGCTGGTGTCACTCTTTCACATGTGCATTCTCTCTCTGTACTTTTTTTCCATCTCTTACCCTCTATCAATAATAGCAATAATACAAATACTAATAGTAGTAATAGTGATAAGCCACCAGGAATGGTGTGGTCGTGTAGCCACCAAACCCCAACAAGGTGATGCATGTCCGACAGGCAGAGGTAGATGTCAATGAAAACTCCAGGGAAAGCGCTGGCACAGTGCCCGGCAAACAGAAAGTGCCTGTGAAACATTTATGCCCTTTGCCCTCTTTCTCCTGCCATCAAAGTTCAGGAACTGGCAGCGGCTGCCCAGGGAGTTAGATCTTTGCTCAGAGTCCCTCCACTGGCTGGTGGCAGACCTGAGTCAGGGAGGAATCGATGGGGAAGAGATTTCTTCACTCTCCAGACTGGTTGGCATGTGCCTTCTGCTGCTCCTAGTAAACCCCTGCCCTGCCACCCTGTGGACAGATCCCATGCTGAGTTCTGCCTGGATGGGGCAGGGATGGGGAGCCTTGATCACCCATCTCCACTGCAGACTCTTGGTACCTGTGTTTCTGCTGCTTTGGTATCTGAGGCCTTGGTGTCCCCATGTTGGTCAGCTAATCCCTTCACACAGTGCAGGACTCTATGCTCCCATGCAAACCAGCCAATTCACAGTTCATACTCTACCCCCAGCACAGGACTCAATGCTCCCATGCAACTCAAAGTTCATACCGCAACCACAGTCCCTCCCACACTCCAGACCCCTGTCTCCCTGCCCAAGTCACCCCAAGGCAGAGTACCAGGCAACTAGAGGCAGCTCCCATGCTCCCGAGCCCCACTCCCGACATATTCATACTAGCTGACCCTGGAACACCCTACCTGCCCACCTGTCTCTCAGTGTCCTCCTGGGACAATGGCTCATTCATACCCCTGTAGCTCCCAATGACCTGGCCCTGCCCACTGTCCTATATAACCAGCTGTGTCCCTTCTACTTCCAGAGAATCTCTGAGTATAAGAACCTCTCTTTTGGGGTTAGCAGGATAGCTCACCTGGATGGTGTACCTGCTTTGCCCTGTGTGTGGCCCAGGTGCAAGCCTGGTCCCCAGCACACTGGAGGAAGTTATGGTGCTGGGGTATCTCTCTTGCTATCTGAGAAGTTGGCCTAGAGCAGTGAAGTCCTGGCACTGACAAAAACAAACAAACAAAAACCTCTTCCTCACTCATGACAAGCCTGAGTCTCCATGTGTGATGATAACACTTCCTGTGGTGCCTTGACCCAGTCAGCAAAGTTCCCCAGGCCTGGATCTAAAGGCTCAACTACCCCTCTGAAAACAGCTGAAGGGGCTGGGTGGTGGCGAACCCTGGTAAGTGCACATGCTGCCACACACAGAGACCCAGGTTCACATGGTGGAGCAGGTCTGCAGGTGTCTCTGTCTCTCTCCCTCTCTATCAACCCCTCGTCTCTCAATTCCTATCTGTCCTATCCAACGGAAGGGAGAAAAAAAAAAGCAGCTGATAATCCTTGCCTCCTAGTTCCTGCTACCTGGTTTCATTTTGGTTGGGGAGGAAGTAGGGCAATACAGCTCCATCTCAGTCTACAAACATGGTAGACTTGAGGACACAAGATGGTGTGAAGCTGCTCTACTCCTATGTTTGGGTTCCTGTTTATTAAACACTTTGTTCTGCTTTATAGTTTGCTGCCTTTCAGCCATCAAGTTGCAGGTGCTACTATGGTTCTATCCTGACCTCCCTGGAAAAAAAACCTCACCAAATGTGTCCTGGAACCTCACCTCCCCAGAGCCCTGTCCCACTAGGGAGAGACAGAAACAGGCTGGGGATGTGGGTCTACCTGCCAACATCCATGTCCAGTGAAGAAGCAATTACAGAAGCTAGACCTCCCACCTTCTGCACCCATAAATATCTTTGGTCCATATTTCCAGAGGGGTAAAGAATAGGGAAGCTTCCAATGAAGGGGAGGGGACACGGAACTCTGGTGGTGGGAACTGTGTGAAATTGTACCCATTGTCTTACAAACTTGTTACTCGTTATTAAATCACTAATAAACATTTTTAAAAAGCTGATGTGAAGCACTGCCTCATGGGTCACCCCAGAATCTGCTCCTGGCAGGAGCCCCCAGGACAGCATTCAGGAGGCTGCCCCAAAATCCCTGTCTGACTGGATGCAGGTCGTTCTGCAGACACCAAAACAATACTGAAGTGTGTTCATGTAGAAGGGCACAGAAAGATGCTCGCATTGTCATGATGAATAGAAAAGGCCAGATATAAAACTGCTCCACAAAAAGAACTGTGTCTACATGTGGGGATGCGTGGGGATGAACGCTGGATAGGGAAAGGGAAAGAAAAACAGCAGTGGGTTTCTCTGTGCAGTGGGGTTATGAGTGATCTGAAGCAGACTATTTTCTGGGGTTCAGGTGGTGGTGCACACAGTAGAGCACACAAACTGTCATCTGCAAGGTCCTGGGTTCAAACTTCTAGTCCCCACCTGTAGGGGGGGACAGTTCACAAGTGATGAAGCAGTGCTGCAGGTGTCACGCCTTCTCAATCTTTCCCTTTCTCATCCTTCCTCTCTCTTTTTTTTTCTTACCTTCTATAAAGAAAAAGGAGAAGGAGAGGAGACGTAAAAGGGGGAAATGGTCACCAGGAATGGTGCAACTATTCAGGCACCAAGCCCCAGTGATAGAAAAAGAAAATATCTTTCTTCTGTATTATTATTATTATTATTATTCACCAGAGCACTGCACAGCTCTGACTTATGGTGGTGTGGGGGATTCAATCTGGAACTTTGGAGCCTCAGGCATGACAGTCTCTTTGCATAACCATTATGCTATCTCCCCTGCCCATATTCTTTTTTTTTCATTTATTTTATTTCCTTTTGTTGCCCTTGCTGTTTTATTGTTGTAGTTATTATTGATGTCATCGTTGTTGGATTGGACAGAGAGAAATAGAGAGAAAAGGGGAAGACAGAGAGGGGGAGAGAAAGACAGACACCCACAGACCTGCTTCACCGCCTGTGAAGTGACTCCCCTGCAGGTGGGGAGCCGGGGACTGGAACCAGGACCCTTATGCTGGTCCTTGTGCTTTGCGCCACCTGCGCTTAACTTGCTGCACTACCACCCATGTTCGTTTTGTTCTTTTTTTTAATTGCCACCAAGGTTATTGCTGGGCCTTGGTGCCTGCACAAGGAATCCACTACTCTTGGCAGCCATTTTCTTTATTTGATAGGACAGAGAGAAATTCAGAGAGGGAGAGAGATACAAAAGCAGAGAGATAGAGAGATACCTACAGGGGGCCGGGCAGTAGTACAGCGGGTTAGGCACACATGGTACAAAGAGCAAGGACAGGAGTAAGGATCCTGTTTGAGCCCCTGGCTCCTGCAGGGTGGGGTCGCTTCACAGTGGGGAAGCAGGTCTGCAGGTGTCTCTCTTTCTCTTCCCCTCTCTGTCTTCCCCTCCTCTCTTGATTTCTCTCTGTCCTATCCAACAACAACAGCAATGACAACAATAACATTAACAACAACAACAAGGGCAACAAAATGGGAAAAATGGCCTCCACGAGTAGTGGATTCATAGTGCAGGCACCAAGTCCCAGCAATAACCCTGGAGGCAAAAAGAAAAAAGAGAGAGATACCTGCAGTACTTGCTTCACAACTCACGAAGCAGACCTTCTGCAGGCTGATAGTGGGGACTAAAAACCTGGGTCCTTGTGCATGGTAACATAAGTGCTTAACCAGGTGTGCCACCACCCAGCCCCCAAGTATTCTTAGAGTCTCTGTGTAGTGGGTTATGACTCTTTTATTATTAGAGTCACTAAGTCAGCGCTCCCACTCAGTAACTCAGGATTCCCTGGAGGAAGAGTGAGGGAAGCCGGTCCCCAACACTCTTGCCTCCCTCACCTCCAGGTGAGCTGTCCAGGTGAGCTGTCACTGCTCTCCTTTGGGCTCTGGAAAGATGATCTCAATCCAGATCAGAAGGGAGGGGACAGTGGCTTCACATCAGGCACCTCACAGGTATAAATAGCTCAGATGGCCCCATCTCAGATGCCACTTGGCTCCCAGCAGCCGAGTCAGCTGCTGGTGCCAGGCTGTGTCCGCCCTGCCTGCCATCAGAACGCCCTCAGGGACAGTGGGGGCAGGGCCGGGCGAAGAGGAACGCAGAGCTGACCTCCGTGTCCTGAGCCCAGTCCCCTCCTCCCAGTCAGACTCCAGATCTGCAGCGAAATCAGTTTCCCTCTCCTAGAGGGGCCCCTTGCCTAATTCTCCCATCGGGTTTCTTGGGGAACTTGGGGAGCACAGGACTCTGACCCTGGTACCCACTGGCCAGTGGCCCGAGCCGAGGCCACTGCCTTCAGTTTCCATCCACCACACCCTTCTTCCTCCCCAGAGGATGATGATGCTCAGAATGGCCTCTGTGCCATGCCAAACCACAATGATTGGTCTTCACTGGCCCCCAAGAGCAGGGCAGTGACCCCAACTCAGCCATCTGAAGCCTCAGATTCCTGTGAAACTCACAACCAAGGCTCAGACAAGCACTGAGTGTTTTACTTAAGTCCATGCCAAGTTGGAGGTCAGGCAAAATGGAAACTCCTCTTTTCAGACGCATTAGCTTCAAGGCTGGCAAGTGGCAGACCTGGTGAAGGGAGCTTGGAGCTGGATTTCATCCCCATCAACCTCTTGCCTGGGAGTCTGTGCAGAGCTCACCCTGCACTATTGTAGAAGGCACCTGATAGAGTCTCCCTTTGTCCTGCACCTCTTCAGGAGGCAGGAGCAGGTCCGGTCCCCATTCTGTACCCAAGACTCAGGCTACAAAGCAGCAAAGGTCACTCAGCTTGTGAGTCACAGCACGAGACAGGGTCCTCAGGTCTAGGGAAGTCCAAAAGGTCTGTGTTCTTGGAGGTTTGGGTGATTTCTCCCCACTCTCACCATATCTGGTCATCTGAGGGGGACCCCCTTAATGAGCACTCTCCCCACTCCCATCCAGGGCCCCAGTGAGCTCTATGCTATTTCTGGACCTGGAGCTGTCAACTCTAGCGCACCAGACGTCAGAACAAGCGCACAGAAGAACCAGGAAATCACAGCCTGGCAGCTTGAGGGACTGCAGTGTCTTCGCAAACAGTTTGGGGGGTGGGGAAGGAGTAGGAAGGGCTGAGCCCTTAGCAACTGCAGTTCACACGACCCCTTCTCTGGCTGGACTTCAACCTGCCCCCTGAGTCACAGCTGCCTCCTCCATCCACAGGAATACTCAGAGCTGTCCTGAGAACAAAAAGCCTGAGATGGGGACCGGGTAGTGACACACCCAGATGAGACCACACATTATCAAATTCAAGGACCCCGGTTCAAGTCTCCAGTCCCCATCTGCAGTGGTGAAGCAGTGAAGCAGTGAAGCAGTGCTGCAGGCCTCTCAGTTTCTCTTTCCCTCTCCCTCTCCCTTTCCTTCTCTCCCTATCTCTCCTTCCCTCCTCAATTTCTCTCTGTCCTATCAAACAAATAAATAAAAACCAGCCTGAGGGTGTGAGTGCACCTGTATAGCCTTGTGATTGCTCTACTTTGGGAGTGAGGCTCACCTGGCATAGGTGTGGGCTGGCAGGTAGGGACAAACTCTACCGCTGAGCTCTGCTCCTCTGCACCAGGCCCAGCGCTGGAACTTCCCCAGCAAGAGCACAAAGAAGGCTGGACAGAGAGGCCTGCAACACATCCCTGGCAGGATTCTACCTGTTCCCACATGTGTCCAGCGGCACTGGTCCATCTTCCACATGCATCTGGGTCTACAGCTCCTGGAGGCCTTGGCCTCCATCCCCCAGGTCCTCAGGCCAAGAGTTGCATCTTGGTGGCCTTCCACTTCAGCTCTCACCCAGCTTCATAGCCTCCAATGCCTCAGAAGTCCACCTCTTCATCCCAGTGCCAGCCACATGCTTGTCTTCTATTTCTCTCCAGAGGGCATCTCTCTTGAATAGTCTGCTTGCTTTCTTCTATATTCCCTGCTCAGCCTTCAGAGCCCAGGTGAGTCCTTCCCTGGGAGGCCTTCCCTGCCCTCCTTCCCCACAGTACCCGGCACACCTATAGTCTTCAATACCCTGAATTATATGCCACTCCCTTATTGTGCCCCCTTTTTGATATTTTAAATATTTATTTATTTTCCCTTTTGTTGCCCTTGTTTTATTGTTGTTGGTACTGATGTCGTCGTTGTTAGACAGGACAGAGAGACATAGAGAGAGGAGGGGAAGACAGAGAGGGGGAGAGAAAGAGAGACACCTGCAGACGTGCTTCACAGGCAGGTGGGGAGCTGGGGACTCGAACCGGGATCCTTACGCTGGTCCTTGCGCTTTGCGTCACGTGTGCTTAACCCGCTGCGCTACCATCCAACTCCCGTCTCCACCTTTTTTTTTAAATGTCACCAGGATTATCGCTGCAGCTTGGTGCCAGCACTATAAACCCACTGCTCCCTGGGACTATTTTCCTTTTTTTTTCTTTTCTGTTTTTATCTTATAGGACTGAGAGGAGAGGAAGATAGAGATGAAGAGAAAAAGATAGCTGAACCTACTTCATTGCTCATGAAGCTTCCCCCTCTGCAGGTGGGGAGCAGGGGCTTGAACCTGGGTCCTTGTACATGGTAATGTGTGTGGTCAACTGTGTGTGCCCCCCATTGCCTCTCTGTACTTCTCAGTGGGTGACTCTTACCTTCTTTTACTTTTATTGTTTTTACTGATCCACTGCTTTGTACCAGCTAGTGTTTTAAACCAGGCTACAGCGACGCCCCCAGCCAGCCACCATTCTCACCCTCATGGCATTCCCCTGAGCTCCGGAGGAGAGCCGAGAAAGAGGATAACAGCTGCCTGGAGGGCAGAGGGGAAGGATGAAGAGAGGACATGGTCAGAGGACATGGCAGAGCCCCTGCAGACAAGTAAGAAGGGCTGGCAGGTGGTGGTGCAGAGGGGACAGGGGCCAGCCAAGGCCAACTCAGCCTCCTGGGCCACCCAGAACAGCAGAGCACGCAAGCAGGGATACCATGATCCAATGTCACCATGTCCTCTGGTTGCTGTAGGGAGAACAGATGTGCAGAGTGTGCGATAGCAGACTGCACCAAGAGGCAGTGAAGCTGGTGGGAGGAGACAGACCCGGAACCTGGCAGAGCCAGCAGGGGCCAGGATTCAGGAAGCCAAGAAGGGGAGGGGGACATCATGGCAACTCCCAGTCACTGAGGAGGTGAATAGGGTTGGGTGTGACTCAGAGGTTTCTGAACTCTCTCTCTAAATTCCCAGTGAAGGGAGGAGGAAGGCAGGTAGCCAGGGAGACCTGGCTGCAGTCCAGAGCAGAGATCAGAGGTAGAGAGTGCATTCCAGAGGCAGGAGACGAAGGTGAGGTCTCCAGGAGAGAACACAGACATCGGAGAGAAGAGGGCAGGGGTTGGGCCTGCTGTCAGCAGGAGCTAAGGAGGCCACAAAGGAGGCCAAAAAGGGTGGCCTGTGAGTGGGAGGGAGACCCAGAGAGCCCTGTGGTCCGGAGGCCAAGAGCAGAGGGAGCTTCCAGGACGGAGGGAGCAACCCTGCCCGAGAGTGAGCACAAAGACGAGAATGGCTGCACTGGTCTGGCAGTTAGGTCACTGGAACCCTGAGAGCAGATGCCAGGGAACAGGAAGACAGAAGCCCCACTGGGAGGACCAGGCGTAGCAGATGGAGACTGTGACCACAGAAGCCTGAGAGAGGGCAGTGGACTGTCTGTGTACCCCCCAAATTCATTTGCTGAGATCCTGCTCCCCGAGTGTGATGGTATGAGGTAGGATCTTTGGAAGGTATTTAGGGATTAGTGCCCTGATAAACAAGACCCCCAACTGGAACCCCAATACCACATAGAGGTAACATGGGACCAGGGGAAGCTCCAGTACTATGGTCAGTCTGTCTATATGAATGAATGAATGAACGAATGAAAGAATGAATGAATGAATGCCCCAAGAGCTCCCTTTCCATCATCTGAGAACCAGAAAAGGGGCAGAGAAGCAGAGAAGCAGGATCTCAGCAGAACCTGTCCATATCAGCGCTCTTCAAGCCTACAGAACTAGACCTCCGTGAGTTATAAGCCACCCCATCCGTGGTACTCATTCTAGCAGCTTGAACAGCAGAAGGCTCTGAGCACCTCTAGATAAAGGTCCAGGGTGTGGAGAAGAATGTGAAGACTCAGCTGAAGCCAAAAAGAGAGGGAGGCCAGAGAGCTCAGGGAGTGACAGCACTCAAGGTACCCAGGATGCTGATACCCCACCCCACAGACACTCCTCTGTCTGGGGCACATCAGGAGCATGGGAGGCAAGAGCAGCTGCAGCAACCTTATTTTGGTTTTTCTTCCAGAACATTCTGCCAAACTCAGTGCTCCAAATTTTCCCAGTGTGTGGAGCCTGAGAGCACCAGCAATTGCATTCCCTTTATTTTATTTTTAATATTTTATTTATTTTAATGAGAGAGACAGAAAGACACGGGGGGTTTAGGTATTAACATACCTGGCAGACAGCACTTGATAGAATGCTTGGGGTTCAAGCCCCCAGTCCCCACCTGTAAGGGGGGAGCTTCAGGAGTGGTGAAGCAGTGCTACAGTTTTCTCCTTCTCTCTTTCCCTTTCTCTTTGTCTCTGCCTCTCTCCCTTCCCTTCCCTCTCAATTTCTCTTTGTCTCTATCTAAAATAAAGAACCAAATTTAAAAAGAGTTAAATGGATGTGGAAGAACACTAATTAAAAAATAAATAAGGAAAAAAAAACTAGTATAGTCATGGGCCCTTTGGAATAGGACTAAATAGGCCTACTAGCTATCTACAAAACGGAGACCCCTAAATCGTCATCTGCAATATTCAAGCCTTTAGGTTCATGATTAGTCAACAATTTGCTTGGCTTTATATCTTGACTCTTCTTTCTGCCACCAGGTTCCAGATGCTACCATGATGCCAACCAGACTTCCCTGGGCAGACAACCCCACCAATGTGTCCTAAAGCCCTGCTTCCCCAGAGCCCTGCCCCAGTAGGAAAAGAGAGAGACAGGCAGGGAGTTTGGATGAACCTGTCAATGCCCATGTTCAGTGGGGAAGCAATTACAGAAGCCAGACCTTCCACCTTCTGCACCCCATATGACCCTGGGTCCATACTCCCAGAGAGATAAAGAACAGTAAAACTATCAGGGGAGGAGATGGGATACGGAGTTCTGGTGGTGGGAATTGTGTGGAGTTGTACCCCTCTTATCCTACGGTTTTTGTCAGTGTTTCCTTTTTATAAATAAAATTTAAAAATAAATAAGGAAAAAGAGAGAGAAAGACTGACCAGAGCCGTGCTGAGCTCTAGCTCTAGAGATAGGACTAGTTCTGGAGATGGAATCTGGGATCTGAGAGTCTAAGGCATAAAAGACTTTTGCAGAGGAAAGGGGAAGATAGGCAAAGTAAATAGAGACACCTGCAGCCCTGCTTCACCACCTCTGAATCTCTCTCTCTCCCCTTCCCCCTTCCACCCCTCTCCCCACACATACAGGTGTGAGCCAAGGGCTTGAACCTGTGTCGTTGTGCATTAGAGCATGTGCTCTTCAGGGTGAACCATCACCCAGCCCTGGGCTACATTTTCACAGGCAGTTCTGGGAGGTAAGACTCAATGCAAAGGAATGAATACATCTCCAAGAGAGAATCCAGGGACAGACTCTGAAGCTGGCTTTCCTACCAACAGCCTTCACCCATCCCTTCATTCAATTAACACACACTATAGGACAAGTGCCAGGCTAGAAGCCGACAGTGTGAAGATGGGAAGGCATTTCTTGTCCTTCAGGGGAAACGGGAAGGTGAACACTTGGTCTGGACACAAGACAGCCTCCAACAACTCAAAGAAGCCCCTTAGACAAAGTCTCACTGATCAAAGTCTTTCTCTCTGCTCTTCAAAGCAACTCCCGAAGGACTTCGATTTTAGACCTAGACTTCATTTTAGACCTAGAAGTAACACGGGCGTTTGTCTGCGTGTGTGTAACTTGCAGGCTTTCCAGCCTACTCTGGTGTGTGTCCAGTGAGAACACCTGGCCACAGCTGTCAGGAGCAGGCCTGGACTTCCTCTGTGGTCCTGCGTGAGTTTTCCAGACCAGCGACCTGGACCTGCTCCCACTCCTTGTGGCTCCTGTGAGCAGACTGTGGATGAGTCACTTGCTTTTTCTTTGCCCCCTCCTTTCCCTCTGGGTCTAGATGGTGCCTCCTGATTCCCTTCCAACCCTGTTAATAATAAATGATAACAGGTTGCACCACACTTCAACACACCACTCCACCATAGATAGCAGATTAGTCTGTGCACTGAATTATTCAGTAGGTGAATAATACTATGAAGCTCATGACTTATTCCAGGTATATGGAGGGCTGCTAACTGGGATGACAGCTCTGCAGAGCACTGTCTCCAGCATCCTCTTTAGGTCCTACCCCATGGCCGGCAAATTAGCCACCACAAGCTGTCCAACTCTTTTATTTATTTATTTATTTATTTATTTATTTATTTATTTATTTATTTATTTTTCCAGAGCACCACTGCTCAGTTCTGGTTTATGATGGTGCGGGGGATTGAACTTGGGCCTTTGGAGCCTCAAGCATGATAGTCGCTTTGCATAATCATCACACCATCTATCTCTGCTCTGTCCAACTCATTTAAAAGAAAACAGGAGTCACTAAGACTCTGTGAAAACTACAGTAGTTTTCCTGGAGTGGAAAGAGGAAAAAAGAAGCAGGGGGAGAGGGAAGGACATAGATCTGTGGTGGTGGGTGTGGTGTGGATCTATACCCCTGTACTTTTATGATCTTGTGAACCATTATTAAATCACTAATAAAAAATGGGAAAAAATTAACAAGAAGAAGACAGGAGTACTTGCTACTTACACCAAGGTAAAGGAAGGGAAAGAGGAGGGGTAGGAAGGGAGAGAGAGAAGGAGCTGTTGGCAGTAGAAGAAGTCAGAACTAGGATTCCGGGATGGTATCAACCTCTGACAAGAAATAGAAATTATCTTTAGGCGGGAGTCGGGTGGTAGTGCAGCGGGTTAAGCACAGGTGGCGCAAAGCGCAAGGACCGGCGTAAGGATTCCGGTTCCAGCCCCCAGCTCCCCACCTGCAGGGGAGTCGCTTCACAGGCAGTGAAGCAGGTCTGCAGGTACCTATCTTTCTCTCCCCTCTGTCTTCCCCCCCCTCCATTTCTCTCTGTCCTATTTAACAACAATGACATCAATAACAACAATAATAACTGCAACAACAATTAAAAAACAAGGGCAGCAAAAGGGAAAAATAAATAAATAAATATTAAAAATTAAAAAAAAAAAAAAAAGAAATGATCGTTAGGGCCTGAGCTGTCTCCTCCGGGTGATTCCTATTCCCTGCCTTAAACCCTCAATGAGTTCTTCGTGGATGAGTTCTCTGCCCCCGGGTGGCAGACACCTGCTCACCGCCCTGTCTTCCTCCACCTAGGTGGATAAGCCACATGGCAGAAGGGCCAACAGAGGAGGTTCAAGATTTGAAAGGGCCAACCTCAGCCTCCTCATTCTGCCTGGGTGATAGGAGGTCAGCTGGTGTCAACTGGCTTGCAGAACCAGCCCAGGCCAAGAGGCTGATGGAAAGAAAGGGCTCTGACATGGGAAGAATCATGTTCTAAAAAGCCAGAATTGGAGCCCAGTTCCAGACCATAGCCTGAAGCTGTCCCCACATCCTGACGTCTGTCTGTGGACACTGGTTTCTGACATCAGAACCACAGCTTCACCTGTTCAAAACACTAAGAGGAATTTCATGTATCAGGAAGCCCTGAAAAAAAAAATACTACTTCTCTATAATGTTTTGGTGTCCAAATGAAAGCTCAAGCCTTTTTCCCCGGGGAATTGGGTCTGAGTCAGTCCACACTTAGAAATGCAAAACGTAGGAACCAAATGACTTCATCAGCCCAAATGCAAGCAGAGAGAACACCCTGCCTTATCTAAAACCAATCGATCAATCAGTCACTTCTCAAGTCCCTTCCTACAATGGTGTGTCTCACCTGAAACATTTTCCATTTTCATATTTCAAGGAATGATTAGAATGGCTCCTGAACAGAGAGGCTTTCATTGCTGGCTTTAGCTCTAAGCACTACAGCAGGCCAAGGAGTCACCACAGTGTGCCAGGGATGCCAGCTCTGTGCCTCCTGGATAGCCGTGATCCTACCCAGTCAACATCAGTCTTGCCTGTGCAGTCAGGACTGCCTCTCCAGGGGGGACATTAGAAGAGGGGGCCACATCTGACACCTACCCCCTGATGCCACCCACTCACACAGTGAGTGCTCCCACTTTATCATGGTTGTGTCCTAGCCATCAGCCATCATGTCAAAGAAGATATAGCAGGTCCCAAATGCAATGAGCTTAGAGCCATTATGCTGTGCCTGCTTCTTCCCAGAAGGCCTCTTGTGGGGCAGGGGGCACATGGCAGGTACTAAGGGGTCACCCACACTGGGTATCCCCCCTCCTGGGTCGTTCACCGGGGTCTGTACCTGGAGCTGGAGTCACTGCTGCTCAGTACGGCTCGATCGTCGGTGGCATTAAAGAGCCCAGTCCAATTGGCCAGCTGGTCACCATTCTGCCAACCAAACTGGAGGCCTCTGGCAAGAGAACGAGGCAGTCGGTACTCACATTCAGGTACTGGGTTAAGCCGTCTACCAGAAAGCCGAATCCTACCTGTGTGCTAAGTGAAGTGTGACCTGGGTCATGCATTTAGTGGGGGCATGAGTGACACCCCATATCGAGAATGAGCTATCTTCTCCCCAGACACCCCACTTCCCCATCACCAGCAGGGCCAGTTACATTGCACACCCAGGGAAATCAAGGCCTGGCAAAATCAAGGCCACAGAGCTTTCCTGCCTCCTAGACCCTCCATGGCCCCCCTTCTAGGGAGGAGCACCAGCAGGCTCTCCCATCAGACACCCTTCAGTTTTCTGGGCAGGGTAGATAACATAATGGTTATGCAATAGAGACTCCGTGCCCCAAGGCTCTGAAGTCCCAGTTCAATCACTCACACCATCATAAGCAAAAGCTGAGTGCTCTGGTTAAAAAAAAAAAAAAAAAAAAGGGAGTTGGGTGGTAGTGCAGTGGGTTAAGCGCAGGTGGCACAAAGCACAAGGACCGGTGTGAGGATCCCGGTTCGAGCCCCCAGCTCCCCACCTGCAGGGGAGTCACTTCACAAGCAGTGGAGCAAATCTGCAGGTGTCTATCTTTCTCTCCCCCTCTCTGTCTTTCCCTCCTCTCTCCATTTTCTCTCTGTCCTATCCAACAACGACAACAACAATAACTACAACAATAAAAAAAAAAGCAGACACCCACACATAAGGACACACCTCCTGGTTTCAGCTGGTGAACTTGGCAGTTACCCTAATCCTTCCTCAAGTCTGACTGAACCCACAGCTCAGGAAAGGTAAGGAAGGGATGCACAAGAAAGATGAAAAGCAGATGGTCACTGCCTTAGAGCAGAGTGGAATCCTGATGGTCCACAGGAATAAATCCAGCCTCCCTGTCAGTTCAGGAGAGCTCAGGAACTGGGGGGTGGGGTGGGGGGAGGTAAGGAGAGGTGAGAGTGGAAATGGAGCTGAAAGTCGAGGAGTATTTTAAGTTTGTGTCAGGAGTAATTCAGCACCACAGGGCCCCATCCCTAAGCCCAAGTAGCTGGCTTTCTGCCTGCCCATCCCACAGGGCCTGGAGGTGTGTCCTCCAGGGAGCTGAGCCAGGCCTCTGCCTTGCTTTCCCCATATAGGATTACCACTCTCTGGTAGTGAAGCGTCGTTATGTGACATGACTCGGTAAGTTACCTTTGGGGCCTGGCAACTGCAGTCCATATGGAAAACATTCATAATGTCGTGCCAGGGTCAAACAAGGACTCAAGTGCTCAGTCCCCTCCGGGCCCAATTTTTACTTTATATTTTTATGGAAAAGAGGAAGAGACACCAAAACCTCACTCCGCCACTCACAGAGTCCCCAGCTCTCATTGGTGCTGTGGACCAAACCCATAAACCCATACATGTTAGGCACAAGTTACACATGCTGTGTCATTATTATTATTATCTTTACTTATTGGATAGAGACAGCCAGAAATCAAGAGGGAAAGGGGTGATAAATACACACACACACACACACACACACACACATATATAGAAAGGAAGATACCTGTAGCACTACTGCTTCACCACTCACAAAGCTTTCCCCCTGCAGGTAAGGACTGGGGGCCCAAACCCGGGTCCTTGTGCATCACAATATGTGCGCTCAACCAGGTGCACCACTACCTGGCCCTAGCCATGTCTTTTTTTTTTTTTTTTTTTGCCTCCAGAGTTTTTGCTGGGGCTTTGTGCTGGCACTACAACTCCACTGCTCCTGGAGACCATTTTTTCCTTTTTTTTTTTTTTTTTTGGATAGAATAGAAATTGAGAGAGGATGGGAAGATAGAGAAGGAGAAAGAAAGACAGACACCTGCAGACCTGCTTTATCACTTGTGAAGTGACTGACTCCCTGCAAGTGAGGAGCCAGGGCATTGAACTGGGATCCTTGCATGGGTCCTTGTGCTTTGTACTTAGCCCAATGTGCCACCACCTGGGCCTCCCACACTGAGTCATCTCTTCAGCCCCGGGAAAATGCTGATTGTTTCCAGCCCCCACCCCCAAATAACCTGCCCAAACATTCTAAATAGGAGCATCCTGTTTTTTGTTGTTTTTTTTTGGGGGGGTGACATAATATGAGAGGACACTAGGGTGAGAACATGTGGGTTGGCCTAGAGTCATACCTGTCTTCTTGGGATCAGGTGGTGGTGCATCTAGCTGAGGGCACATGTTACAGAATGCTGGCGTCCCCTCCCCTCCCCTCCCTATAGAGTGGGCTATGGTGGGTCTCTGCAGAAGGCAGCTGTCTAGAGAAGAGGGCAGGGAGGAAGACTGATGCCCCTGTCTACCGCAAGACCACCTGAAAAGCAATAATCTCTTCTCCCTAGAGTCGAGCATCGCAGCCATCTGCTCACCCTAGCAGAGGGACTCTCAGCCCAGCATTGCTGACACCCAATGCTGGGTGATTCCTGTTGTGAGGTGAGACTGCCCTGTGCACTGTGGAAAGTGGGGCTGCACCCCCAGTCTTCCCTCTCTGCAAGCCAGCAGTACCCACCCCACCCCCTACTATGATGATAAAAAATATCTCTAGACATTATCAATGTTCCTTGGGGGCAAAATTACTCTGGGTGAAAGCCACTGTCTTTTGTTTTTGTTTTTTTTCTTCAGGGTTAGCACTGGGGCTCGGTGCTGGCATTATAAATCCACTGCTCCTGGCGGCCTTATTATTATTTTTTTTTCATTTTATTGGATAGGACAGAGAGAAATTGAGAGGAAAGGGGGAGATAGAGAGGGAGAAAGAATAGGACACTGACACCAGCAGCCCTGCTTCACCCCTTCTGAAGCCATCCCCCTGCAGGTGGGTAGCAGGGGCTTGAACCCCAGATCCTTGTGCTTTGTACTATGTGTGCTTAACCAGGTGCAGCACTGCCCAGCCCCATTGTCTTAAGACAATGCCCATCTCGAAAAAGTTCCAAGGAACCTTCTAGAGGCCGACTTGCCCTTAAATGTAAACAGGTTGTAGTATACCACTCCTAATCCAAGTTTCACTTTGTATTTTCCCTTTCTGTCCTTGTTTGTTGAGTGTCAAGTATAAGTGAGACTATCCATATTTCTCCTCTTTTTGGCTTACCTCACTTAACATGATTAAAGCAAAGAACTCTGGGAAAGAAGGGGAGCCAGGGGTAGAGAGGGAGCTGTGCCCTCCTTGGACTCTAGAGGAAAGACTGAAACCACAACTTCTACTTCCTTCAGAGGAAAGAAGGCCATCTAGAGCACTCTCACGCTGGTCTTGATGCATCCCTGCAGCCATCTGAAAGCCTCCTAAGATCCCAAAGTCCCTAGAACCTTCAGTCTCATCCAGAACTTTCCAAGAACTCCCACAATGCAAAGGACAAGGTTCCAAACCTTCAAGTCAAGGCCATTCTAATTGCTTCTCTGCACCCCGGTGCAAACCTCTGCTCCCTGGAAAGCTGTTGGCTTTGTGACCCTCACATCTATGTTCTTGATATTCCTCCTCACTCTCACACCATGCCCCCATCATCTAAATTCCACCCACGCTCAAGGTCCAGCTCCAGGGCCTCTTGTCCCCAGAGCCCCTCACCTCGCCCACTAAGCCACACTCAGATATAGGGTAGCTAATGCTTGCAGCATCTTCCATCCTACCTGGAGACATTGGTCCCCTTTGCCTGCCTGATGTGTTTTGTCATCCCTACACACTTATAGTTCCTTCTAGGCAAGAAATTAGGTCTTGCATGTATGTCAATCAAAGCCCAAAAAGATCCCTTAAGCAAGTGGAGTGGAGAAAGTGGGTTGACTCAGTACCTCTAAGCTCTAGAACTCCACATCCCAAATCCCACCCTCCACAAGGACTTCTTTTTAAAAAATGTTTTGATGGTGTACCCCTCTTATTCAGCTGACTTGCCAATCATAATTAAATCAATAAAAAAGATGTTTTGACCCATTCTAGGAAAATTCAAGAAACTGTGTGGGGCAGCTGAGCATTGACTCTTGGTAACATACTGGGCCAAACCTCTATAGCACAGATGGAGGGGCTGTGGCCACACAGGATCTTTCTCATTCTCACCTCCACAAGATGAGTTTTATGATAGGTAATCTTAGGAAGAGAGGAACAGATACCAGGTAGAGAAGAGCATGACTGGGGGCCGGGCAGTGGTGCACCCAATTAAGCGCACATAGTACTATGTGGAAGTACCTGCACAAGGATCAAGGTTCAAGCCCCAGCTCCCCAGCTGCAAGGCGGATGCTTCCCAAGTGGTGAAGCAGGTCTGCAGGTGTCTATCTTTCTCTCCCTCTCTATCTACCCCATCCCTCTCAAGTTCTCTCTCTCCTACTGAATAAAATAGAAGAAAAAAAAAAGGGAAAAAATGGCCACCAGGAACAATGGATTTGTAGTGTCAGCACCAAACCCCAGTGATAACCCTGGAGGCAAAAAAAAAGAATGGCATGATTTATTAAAGGGCCACCACAGCTACTTGCTGTCCCTAAAATATCTGACCCACTGACCTGGAATTCATACTCCAACGCTTTCAAAAGCACTTAGACCCAGTCTTTCTCAGTACTGGAAATACTGCCTTCCAAAACTTACACCTTGTTCATTTGGAATAGTGGCCTGTACTCTTAAAGCAGGTGGGGGGGCACTATCCAGGGGTCTGAATTGGTCTGTGGTGGGGCTGCAGAGACGGGAAGACAGATAGCTGAGGAGGCAGTGCCAGGGCTTGGCTCAGACACTGAACCAGCTCTCAGCCAGCACTAGTGGCCCCAGATTGCTGAGCAGCCTTTGATGGAATCTCAGGCGGCAGCACCAGTTTGATGTGGGAGAAATTTCTAGGTGAGAGACATTCCTGGGCTGGGGAAGGGAGTGTTCCATCGATAAGAGTATACCATCAAAGGAGCAAAACTCGGTGCAATTCCCCATCCTTTTCTAAAACAGAGGTTTGCACTGGGGTGCAGAGAAGCAACTGGAAGGGCCATAAGTTGAGGGTTTGTGGGAGTTCTTGGAAGGTTCTGGAACAGAGTGAAGGTTCCTAGGGACCATGGGACTTTAGGAGGCTTTCAGATGGCTGCAGGGATGCATGAAGACCAGCGTGATAGATGGACTCTCCAGGAATAAGGGGAAAAAGCACCCTGGGGTTGAGAGATAGCTTGCCTGGTAGGGCACACTCTCCAAGAGCAAGGACCAGGGGGCAAACTCTCGGTCACCACATAGGAGTACCATGCACAAGTGGTGTGTGGTCTCTCCTCTCTGTCTCTCCCCTTCTGTCTGGACAAAAGGAAAGGGTGGGGGAAGTCCACCAGGAGTGGTGAAATCATGAAGGCACAATGGTCTAGCAAAGTCCTGGGGCAGGTGAGGGGCAGTTTAATAAATGGAAAAGAATACACAGCCGTAAAGCCTATGGTTTGGAGGATGTGGCCCTCCCTAGGAGATGCTACTTTCTTTCTGTTTTGATCTGACTAGAGTTTCCAAAGAGCCTGGCCTGGCAGAGCTGATCAGTGAGGCTGCTCAGTGGCAACATTTGGCCAAGTGTCTTGCCCCCTCATTCTCTTTCTAGAACCAGTGATGTTTCTCTGCTATTAACATATGACCATTGTTCCTTAACTGTGTGTACTCATCTCTCCCCCTTATAAATATGCATGATTTTTCCTGGAAGACTAAATATATATGACTGTGACATCACCCTGACTCACCTGACAGAAAACCAGACCCTGCTTTCTGAAGGTTATTCTACAGCCCATTCTACAGTTTGGACATGCTTCCCAATTTAAGTTGTTCCCTCACTAGCAGCTCCAATACTCTGACACCAAGTTGAAAATGCTACCATGATGCCTTCCTGACTTCCCTGGGCAGATGACCCCACCAATGTACCCTGGAACCTCACCTCTCCAGAGCCCTGCTCTACTAGGGGAAGATAGAAACAGGCTGAGAGTATAGATCGACCTGCCAATGTCCAGAGGAGAAACAATTACAGAAGCCAGACCTTCCACCTTCTGAACCATAATTATCCTTGATCCATGCTCCCAGAGAGATAAAGAATAGGAAAGCTATGGTCCGGGAGGTGGCTCAGTGGATAAAGCATTGGATCCTCATCCATGAGGTCCTGAGTTTGATCCCCGGCAGCACATGTACAAGAGTGATGTCTGGTTCTTTCTCTCCTCCTACCTTTCTCATGAATAAATAAATAAATTCTTGAAAAAAAATAGGAAAGCTTAGGGGTTGGGTGGTAGCACCGTGGGTTAAGCGCACATGGCGCAAAGCACAAGGATTGGCCTACGGATCCTGATTTGAGTCCCTGGCTCCCCACCTTCAGGGGAGTCACTTCACAAGCAGTGAAGCAGGTCAAAGGTGTCTATCTTTCTCTCCCTCTCTCTGTCTTCCCCTCCTCTCTCCATTTCTCTGTCCTATCCAAAAACAACAACATCAATAACAACAACAATAACAACCACAAAAACAATTTAAAAATAAATAAATAAAGGGCAACAAAAGGGAAAAAATAGCCTCCAGGAGCAGTAGATTTGGGTGCAGGCACTGAGTCCCAGCGATAACTCTGGAAGCAAAAAAAAAAAAAAAATACGAAAGCTTTCACATGAGAGGATAGGACATGGAACTCTGGTAGTGAGAACTGGGTGGAACTGTACCCCTCTTATCCTATGGTCTTGTTGATATTTTTTATTTTATAAAGGAATTTTTTAAAAGCTTTTATTTTCTATCCCTCTCTTCTCCTCCCCCTCTCTCTGCCCTCCCCATCTTCTCTTTTTATGTGGTCACCAACCTTACACTTGCATGCACCATCTCAAAAACAAAAACAGAAACAGAGAGCCGGGCAGTGGCACAGTGGGTTAAGCACACATGGTGCAAAGCACAAGGACTAGCATCAGGATCCTGGCTCGAGCCCCCAGCTCTCCACCTGCAGGGGGTTCACTTCACAGGTGGTGAAGCAAGTCTGCAGGTGTCTGTCTTTCTCTCCCCCTGTCTTCCCCTCCTCTCTCGACTTCTCTCTGTCCTATCCACAACAATGACAGCAATAACAACAACAACAACAGTGATAAACAACAAGGGCGACAAAAGGAAAAAAATTAAAAAAAAAAACTAGACAGAGGCTAAGTCTTGATGCAGTTTTAGCCTCACCAGTAGTCAAAGATGCAAAAAAAAAAAAAAAAGTGCAATGTCTTTCTTCACTCATCAAGTCAACAATATATATGTAATGTTAATACCTGAGGCTGGTGATTAGTATTATTCACCTTGCTGAAAGGGAACTGAGAAACAAGGACCTCAAGATTTAAGACTGGGAGCTAAGGAGATAGCACAATGGTTTGTGCAATAGCTTTTCATGCCTGAGACTCCAAGATGTCCAAGATCCAGTCCCTGGAGCCATCATAATCCAAAGATAAACAGTACTATAGTCAGAAATAGACAGACAGACAGAGCTATGGTACACCTGGTAGAGCACACATATTACTCAGCACAAGGACCCAGATTCAAGCCCCCAGTCTCCATCTGCATGGGAAGTCTCACAAGCAGTGAAGCAGGGCTGCAGGTGTCTCTCTCTCTCTCTCTCTCTCTCTCTCTCTATATATATATATATATATATATATATATATATATATTCCTTACCTCTTGACATCTCTCTGTCACTATCCAGTAAATAAATAATATAGATAGATTAGATTATGAATGTATATGTCTACTTTTGGTCCAAATATATATCTTCAGAACTTAACCCTCAGGAAATTATCAAGATCATAACTGGGCTTGAACCAGACAGACTATTGTTCAAGCTCTTAGTTAAATAGAGACCTCTTAAATGCTAACACTGGGGAAAGGCCATGTGTAGGTACTGAATGATAGACTTGTGGCTCACAAGACTTATCAGTGAAGACAGTTCCAATGGAGTGTGGAAATCATTACCTTTAAGCAAGCAAAAATAGAAAAGAAAAGAAAAAGGCATCATGCTGGCACTGAGCCCCAGCTATAATTCTGCTGGCAAAAAAAAAGTTTAAAAAAGCTAGAGTGGTTTATGTCATAGAAATATTGATCTCTTAAGCTTCAAATATGCATCCTCTTGTTCAGCCAAGATGTAAGGAAATGTATGTTCTCGCAAACAAGTGTTTTTGCCACTTTAAACTGCTGGCATACCAGCTGGCAAGCAGCTCCCTTGGATAGCACTGCTTTGCCCTGTACATGACCCAGATCCCACCACATTGAGAGAAACTTTGGTGCTATCTCCCCACCCCACCCTCTTTCCTCTTTCCTCTCCCCTCCCTCCCTATTTGAAAAAGTCATCCTGGAACAGTAAGGCTCCAGTGACAACAAATATATTAATTAATCAAAGAATTTATAATTGATGCTAGCATAGGCCTGGGAAATAGCTGAGTGGTAGAGCACAGAATTTGTGCATGTGAAATCCCAGGCTCAATTTCCAACATCACACATGCCAAAGCTGTGTGGAGTTCTGGGGTGGGTGTATGGGTGTGTGTGTGTCTGTCTGTCTGTCTGTCTGTCTGTCTCAGAAAAACAAATATTTTTTTTTAAATGTAGACACAACATTAACATTCCTTATAGGGCAGTTGGGCAGTAGCACAGCAGATTAAGCACATGTGGCACAAAGTGCAAGGACCGGTGCAAGGATCCTGGTTCAAGCCCCCAGCTCCCTACCTTCAGGGAAGTCACTTCACCAGCGATGAAGTAGGTCTGCAGGTGTCTATCTTTCTCTCCCCCTCTCTGTCTTCCCCTCCTCTCTCCATTTCTCTCTGTCCTTTCCAATAACAACGACATCAATAACAATAACAATAAAACAACAAAGGCAACAAAAGGGAATAAATAAATGTAAAATAAAAAAATTATTTAAAAAAATGTTCCCTCTATTCAGAATGGGATTTATATGGGGAGGTGTCTGCATCAGCTTGTTTTTCTCCTCACCAACCTTCAGCCTTGAGGCTACAATAAAAATTCTCCTTTTGGGAGTCGGGCAGTAGCGCAGCGGGTTAAGCGCACGTGGCGCGAAGTGCACGGACTGGCATAAGGATGCCGGTTCGAGCCCCCGCCTCCCTACCTGCATGGGGAGTCGCTTCACAGGCGGTGAAGCAGGTCTGCAGGTGTCTATCTTTCTCTCCCCTTCTCTGTCTTCCCCTCCTCTCTCCATTTCTCTGTCCTATCCAACAATGACAATCTAATAATTACAACAATAAAACAATAACTATCTAATAACTACAACAATAAAACAACAAGGACAACAAAAGGGAATAAATAAATATAACAAATAAATAAATAAAAAGTTTTCCTTTTGTCCTTTATCACTGACTCTTTAAGTTAACAATATGTACCACCACTACAAATGAAGAAAGCATTACCCCAGCCAGACAGTGGCAAAGTCTTGACTTGCAGTACAGGCCTCACCACAGTTCTGGCCCTTTGAGCACACTGCACACCTTGAGGGCTTCTCATCTTGGGTGACTGAGCCTGTGACCTTCAGCCTTTTACTTCCTGCACAGCACACACCCCCACCATCTCCGAGAAGCACACATGAACCCCACCTGCAGCCCCTCTGCTGCCCCCCAACAGAGCCTAGAATAGGAATGCAGGCAGCAGAGCAACTGTCATGTAAAGAACCTTGAGGCCTCTCCCAGAGAAGACAATCGCTTATAAAACTTCAGGGCTTCATCTTCCTGAAGTATTCATTTACATGTTGTTGCCCACCAACAAGCCCCCCCCCCCCCGCCTTTTTTTTTAATCTTCCATTAGGGCTCTGTGAGTTGTGGGATGAAAACTTCCTGGCTCAGTGGGTCAGTTGTACCAGCTTGTCCCAGAGGTAAGCAGGGACCTTCTGATGTAGAGGGGTGAACAGAAGCAGAAAAACAGCTCCAAGGATTTGGGGTTCGTCGTCGGGTCTCAGAAAGACTACGACTCTACAGTGCCTCCAGAGGCAAGGCCTAAAGGTTCCTGAAGTCTCCAGAGAATGCTAAGAGAGTTGGTTGAAGTCAGGTGGCTGAGGAGCCCCCAAAACCTGTGACCCGCCAGGGCCTCCCCACATTATTCTGAGGTGGTGATGAGAAGCTGACTTGGTAATAGTGGAAAAAACTTCCTGCCATCTGGGAAATAAAGTTTAATCTTCCACCCCCCTGCTTTAGCATTTTATTGGAAGATAAATGGTTTACAGCAGTTGTTGACACATGGGTGCAAGTTCTCATCTTCCCAAGATATGAGTCCTGGGAACATCCCACCCTCAACCAAGACCCTTCCCCACCCTCACGCACCAGGGCCAAAGCACCCCCAACCCTGCACCCATCCCCACCCTGCCCTCCCTTCCCAGAGGCCTTCCCTTGGGTGTAATACACCACACCCCAGCCAAGTTTTAACTAAAAGAAACTAAGGAAATGAGCCATTTCTTTCTCACAAGTTTATGACATGAAACATAAGATTATTCTTTGATTAATCAGCAAATTGCCTGTATTGAGCTCACAGCTGACTGTCTTCCCTTGATCTGTTCCTACTATCTGTATTACTTATGCAAATATCTATCAAATACTTATTTTATTGTGTTCGTCTATATTTAGCAGACAACCAAGCCAGGCTGAGTGCTGAGGTTCAACCATGAACAAACCAACAAAAGCCCTGCCCCTGTCTCTCTCTACAAAAGAGAGACAGACAAGGTGATAGCCACCTCAGAGATGACACGTCGTGCTGTGTCAGATAGTAAGAAGTGTGAAAAGAATGGAGGGGGGGAGAATAGAGAGTGGGAAGGGAGAGAAAGGGAGATGCAGAGTCAGGGGTGAAGGAGGGGTACTACTGATCTGGGAGGGTGGGCTTCTCTTTGGCAAGCAAGCTGACAGAGCAGGACATGAAGCAGGTGGTGTTGGAACAAGTGAAGCTCAGGTAGAATGTTCCAGAATGGGAAAGGTGGTGATGCACATGGCTGAGTACATCCATGACGATGCACAAGGACCTGGGATCAAGCCCCTGGTCCCCACCTGCAGGGGGAAGTTTCATGAGTGGTGGAGCAGTGGTGCAGGTATCTCCTTCTCTAGGCCTCTTATCCACTAACAAATCAGAAAGAAGAAGGGGGGAAATAGCCATTGGTAGCAATGGAGTTGTGTAGGCACCAAGCCCCAGCAGTAACCCTGGTGAAAAAAAGGGAAAAGAAAAGAGGAGATGAGAGAAAGGGAAAGAGAAGAAGGGAGAGGAGAGGAGAGGAAAGGAGGGGAGGGGAGGGAAGGGAAGGGGAGAGGAGAGGGGAGGGGAGGGGAGGGAAGAGGGGAAGGGAGAGGAGGGGAGGGGAGGGAGAGGAGGGAAGGGGAGGGGAGGGGAGGGGAGGGGAGGGAAAGGGAGGGGAGGGGAGGACAGAGAGTGTTCTGAGAAGGCTAACACCTGCCAGGCTCTAAGGGGTGAGTGTGATGCAGATTCCAGAATCAGCACCATCATCCCTGCAGTTGAGTCCTGTGAGGTGGCAGGTGACAAAAGACCCATCTCAGAGAAGCAGTGTCACCTTTCTGTGGTCCCTCAAAGTCCTTTGGGAAGGAGGTGGGCCCCATTTCATCTTCTGAGGCATAAAGAGCTACCCCCAATTCTAGGCCCTCGTGCAGGACACACTTGGCCCTCTTCAGGGCCACAGAGTGGAGGGGATGGTAAGGAAAGACCCCTCAGAAAAGCTGCCAGCTCCTTCCTCACCCCAAGTGGGAGCGGAAGTGCCTGCCAGCTGGGAAGGCTTTTCAGTGGGCATAATCACCAGCCCCACGCTCTCGTCGTCCTCACTCCTGACTCACTAGTGACTCACAGTATTTCCCTGTGAATTGCCAGGGCTACGAGCCCCTCACTCAGGGGGGAAAGAGAAGTGGTCTCACTCCCCACAGTTTGACTGTGAAGCCTCTTGTCTGGAGCTGCAGGCTGGAAGCACAGTGAGGGAGGAGGGGGAGAAAGGAGGGGCACCCCCCATAGTCCTCTGTATCCCCAACCCCTGCCAAGAAAGGAGACAGGTGGAATGAGAGAAAAGCAGTGGAGTGGGTGACAGGGGGAGGGCAGGAGTAAGGGGATCAGTGCAAGGCAGAGGGCTAGTCTCCCTGAAAGTCCCCAAGACTTAGGAACCCAGAGTTTCCTGACTCCATGGCCCCCTGCAGTTGTGCAGAGACCTCCAATTAAGGGGTGGCCAGGGAAGGGCTGGGGCAAAGGGGCAAGGCTGGGCAGACCAGACCAGCTGTACCCTGGGCCCCCAACAGCTGAGGAAGAGACTGAGAGAGGACTCGGGGACCACTTCACCACCCCGGCCTCGGCACTGCAAGTGAGATCCCCACCCCGTGCGACCAGACCAACCTCCAAATGTCGCTACAACCCTAGCCTGGCATCCCAGAGCCTGCCCACCCTCCACTCAGGGCCAGCCCTCAAGTAGAACCCCCTGGCTATTCAATAATAACATGCCCCTTCCCAGCATTCACTGTGAAATAGTTGGTTAACATGTTTCAAGGAGAGTCTGACTACAGGAAGGAGAGCAGGCACAGGGGTGTAGAGAGGGGGCACAGGGGGGCACACAGCAGCCTCTCTGCTCTCCTCTGGCAGTCAGGTCCCACACAGGGCAGCAGAGTGAGGACCCTGCCTCCTTGGGGCTGGGAGCCCCCAAGCAACATGCGAGCACCCACTTCCTACCACTCTCTCTGCCAAGTGCCCCCTCTTCTATCTTCTCCATCTCATATGTCCCAGATTCTGTGTCTGTGGATTCCAAGTTTGTCCCACTGTCCTCTGCATCCAATCCAGCTGACCTGCTCTGGTCCCTCTGCAGCTAGTTCCTCTGACTGTAGCAGGCTGCACAGAGCTTCCTCCCCAGTCCCCATGAAGGTGGCATCATCTGAAATTAGGGACCTTACAGATATAAGAAGACAAATGAAAACGGTTTTCAACAGTTCAGAAATAACAGATAAAATCAATGCAACCCTGAAGGAGCCATTTACAGGCATAACTACACATCCCAAAAAGATGGGAGTTGAGCACCCAGGAACACTCACATGTAATGATGTTCAGGAGCATGTTGTTAAAAAGCAGCACCTGTGGGCTGGGGAAACAGCATCATGGTTCTGCAAAACCTCATGCCTGAGGCTCTGGGGTTCCAGATTCAATCCCCAGCACCACCATAAGCCAGAGCTGAGCAGTGCTCTGATCTCTCTCTCTCTCCCTCCCTCCCTTTCTGTATATCTCTCATTAAAATAAAACAAATAAACATATTTTTAAATTAATATAATTAAAATATTTTTAAAAGACAAGCACTATTAATGAGATGATGTTATCTTCAAAGATATTTATAATAATTTTATATATCTATAATTTATATATTTATAATAATATTAGACATGGGTCAGTTTTGAAAGGCAGTTTAACTTTTACTTATAATTCTCAGAAACATAAGCCAGCAGCAACCCAGGTCAGGTTAGTCTTTCAAAATAAACTAAAGTCAACCTTTTTAATAAGACCAACCTGGTTTGGCCTGCTTAGGCAGAATTTTCAAATTGGGTCTCTGTTTCCTTATGTTAACAAGGTCATGCTGGGGTGTGGTATGCCCCAGTGCAGTGTGACTGATGTCTTTAGACAAAGGGACGCACAGAAATGAAGAACACTGTGGAGTGGAAAGCAGAGATCTCTACGCCAGAGGACCCCAATGATTGCCAGCAAACCACCAGAAGTTCAGGGGGGAAACACAACAGAGTTCCCATCACAGCCTCAGAAGGACCCAACCTGGACCACACCTTGATCTGTGACCTCCAGCCTCCAGAGCTATGTGACAGCAGCATCTGTCCTTCGGCCACCTGCAAGGTGGCCCCTTGTTAGCTCAGCTAGCAGACCAATCCCCAGAGTTGCCTTTCTCGTCCTCTAGGCTGGAATTTACTGTTCCCTCAAGACTCCATTCAAATTTCTCCCACGTCCAGTGTTTCCAAACCTGACTCTATGGAGCAAGGGTACTGTCACAGCTGCTGCAGAGGAGGGGGCGGGTAGTTAAGGGGTGCGCTTGAGGAACAGGCAGCCTTCTGGGCAGGTCTGGAGCCTTCATTATTCAAATGAGTAGCCTCAGGCCAGGCAATGGCACACTAGACTGAGTGCACACATTACCATGCACAAGGGCCTGTGTCTGAGGCCCCATTCCCCACCTGTGGGGGGAAACTTCACAAACAGTAAAGCAGGGCTGCAGGTGTCTCTCAGACTCGCTCCCTTTCTATCTCCCCTCTCCTGTCAGTTTCTATCTTCTCAAATAAAACAGAAGAAAGAAAGAAAGAAAGAGAGAGAGAGAGAGAGAGAGAAAGAAAGGGAGAGAAAGAAAGAAAGGGAGAGAGAGAAAGGGAGAGAGAGAAAGAAAGAAAGAGAGAGAGAGAGAAAGAAAGAAAGAAAGAAAGAAAGAAAGAAAGAAAGAAAGAAAGACGGCTGCCAAGACCAGTATATTCATAATGCTGGCATCAAGCTCCAGCAATAGCCCTGGTGGTAAAATAAATAAATAAATAAATAAAATAAAAATGAGTATCCTCCTTTCTTGGTTGAAAATCCAGGCCTTCATATAATCCTAGGCCAGATGATACTCTCTGTCCTGAAACTCCAGTCCCCTGGTACTGAGCACCTAGGGAAGTTTGCAAATGTTTCTGTGCACTCCAGGTCTCTCTCCCTGTGAGCCCCTGGAGAGCAAACCTGTTACATCTTGGTAACTGGGGACCACAGCAGTGCCATGCAACAGAAATAAACAAGAGCCAAATAGCTAGAATTTTCTGTATGCAGTTCTAATACATACAGCCACATATCAGAATGTCTTGCTGGCCCCATTATAAAAATATAAAGACACAATACACAAATGTAAATATACACAAACATAAAGGAAGACATGTAGTTTCTCCCCTCCTCTCTGCCTCATCTGAAACTCTCATATACAATAAATTTTTTTAAATGAATACATAAAAACAACTGGTAAGAGAGTCTGAATAAGGCTAATAGATTGAATCAGTGTTAATTTCCTGGCTGTGATGTTGTGCTCTAGTGCTCTTTAGATATCCTGCCTCCTCCTGCAACAAAAAAGAAAGAAAGAAAAAAAAAACTTAAAAAAAAAATTTTAAAGAGCTAAGCTAAAGAACTACTGGATGTGAGGCCATTAGAGTAGAAGTGAATTGGCCTGGGTAAATCCAAGATGAGTAGTTAAGTCCTCTGAGAGATGGGTTTTCCCAAGAAAGAACAAAAGAAGTGGAGGAAGATATGTGGAGACAAGTGGGCAGGAAGGAGAAGAGGGTGAGGGCAACAACCTGTATGCCAGGAACACATGGGGGTGAAACAGGAAGCTGACACCCAGGGCCTAGAGCAGGCTGTGTAGACTCTAGTCAGAGCAGGAACGAGGGTCAGGCCAGCACGGTGCTCAGGGCATGACACTGAACATGGTCCTCACTCCCTGCTCCTGCAAGAGTACGAGTGATTTATCTGTTACAGAGAGTGACCTTGCTTCAGTTTTGTTCCCCAGGGGATCTTAATGTCTTGCTCTACTCCCAGCCCCACAGCAAAAGGAGGAGGGGTGAAAAGTGCAGCTGGAGACTGCAGTGAAGGGGCTGGCAGGTGCCTGACCCAGAAGAGCACGTATCCCCTGAGGCCCCAGCTTGAGCCCCAGCCACTACACAGGAGCACTTCCAGGGGGATGCTCTCTCCTCTCTAAGTCTCTCTCTTTCTCTCTACTTCTCTGTTTTTCACCTTCTATCTACAGCAGGGGGGGGGGGGGGAATGGCTACAAGGAGTGGTGGAATCATGCAGACACTAAGTCCAGAGATAACTGGTAGCAAACAAACAAACAACAAAAAAAAAAACTTGTAAATCAATGACTCCACCAATGTGTCCTGGAGCTTCAACCTCCCTAGAGTCCTACCCAACTAGGGAAAGATAGAAACAGGCTGGGGCTATGAGTCCACCTGCCAATGCCCATGTCCAACAGAGAAACAATTACAGAAGCCAGAACTCCCACCTTCTGTACCCCATGAATAATTTTGGTCCATACTCCCAGAGGGCAAATGTTAGGGGAAAATGATTAGAGAGCTCTGAATCCCCATTTCATCGGAACCCAGAGAGAGAAGAAGAGAGAGAGAAAGAGAAAGGAAGGACACTCAGAAGTAGTGGGGAGGTGGGACCATAGAGAGAATGGGCAAATATATATAAATATAGACAGATAATTAGAGAAATAATAGTAAACCCATATCTGTGGCCTTGGGAGAGTCACTGCAGTTTCCAATGAAGGGACTGGGACACAGAACTCTGGTGGTAGGAAAGGTGTGGAATGATATTCCTGTTATCTTATACTTTTGTAAATCAATATTAAATCATTTAAAAAACAACTTGCAAATCTAGTTGTTCTACAGTGGGCTGCACATGCCAAGCTGCAGTCTGCCCTGTTCCCTTCCTCTCTCTAGGGCACCCTCCACCTCCAGAATCAGTCCTGAGTATCTGGGTAGATCACCCCATACACACACACACACACACACACACACACACACACACACTCCACTTCTGTGCCTGTTTCTTAGGACAGTCCAACAGAGGCTCTGTTTGTCCTCTGAGATGACAGTAGACTCAGCGATCACATACACACTTCAGGGACAGCAGAAAGTCAAGCTGTACTTTTCCTTGACCCAGTTCTGTATCCTCAAGTCTCAGGCCTGAAGCAGCCACGTGCAGAAGCCCAGATCAGCAGCCTTGGAAGAGGAAGGAGAGGGTAAAAACAGAGGAACAATGGTGGAGGGGAGAATCCTCCTTACACAGGGACAACAAAACAGGCCGAGACTCAGCACCCAGCCACCGGGCAATCACGAGAAAGAACAATGCTGGGCAGAGGAGCTAAATCCAGCCAGCTTGGGAGCTATGGATTCAGAGCAGGGGACAAACATTGGGCTGAGCACAGGAAGAGCACTCCAAGAAAAAATTGCCTTGGGCTGAGTGGTTGAGAGCATAGGTAACCATGCGCAAGAACCCTGCTTCAAGCCCCAGGTCCCCTCTGCAGGGGGCAAGCTTTGTGAGTAGTGAAGAAGTCCTGTAGATATCTCCCTTTATCTCTCCCTTTCTCAACTCCCCTTCTCAATTTCTCTGTATCCAATAAATAAATTAAGTCGGGAGTCGGGCGGTAGCGCAGCGGATTAAGTGCACGTGGCGCCAAGCGCAAGGACCAGCATAAAGATCCTGGTTCGAGCCCCCGGCTCCCCACCTGCAGGGGAGTCGCTTCACAAGTGGTGAAGCAGCTCTTCAGGTGTCTATCTTTCTCTCCCCCTCTGTCTTCCCCTCCTCTCTCCATTTCTCTCTGTCCTATCTAACAACGACAACATCAGTAACAACAATAATAATAACTACTACAACAACAACGACAAGGGCAACAAAAGGGAAAATAAATAAATATTTAAAAAGTCTTTAAACTTGCCTTTCCCCTGCCTCCTGTTAAAGTGTAAATACTTGAAGCACCAACACTTTAGCAGAAGGAGATTTAATACAGTGGTGAGAGAAAGGAAGGGGACAACTGTCATGATCCTCATTCGAGAAAAATCTTTTAATTTTTATTTATTTATTTCCTTTTGTTGCTCTTGTTGTTTTACTGTTGTAGTCATTGTTGTCGGATAGGACAGAGAGAAATGGAGAGAGGAGGGGAAGACAGAGAGGGGGAGAGAAAGATAGACACCTGCAGACCTGCTTCACCACCCGGGAAGGGACTCCCTTGCAGGTGGGAGCCGGGGGCTTGAACCGGGATCCTTCCACGGTCCTTGCACTTTGTGCCACATGTGCTTAACCCGTAGCACAACCACCCGACTCCCCTAGAAAAATCTTTCTATGGGCCGGGTGGTGGCACGCCTGGTTGAGCATACAAGCCCCCAATCTTTCCACCTGTAGGGGAAAAGCTTTACAAGTGGTAAAGCAGTGCTGCAGGTACCTCTCTCTCCCTCTCCCTCTCCCTTTCCCTCTCTATCTCCTTCTTCCCTCTCAATTTTTCTGTCTCTATTCAATAAATAAAAAAAACTATTTTTAAAAAGAGAGAAATGAAAATCTTATTTCTGTCTGTCCCCATTATTCTTCTGCCAGCCTGTCCATGTTTCTGTGGGCCTGCCCCACCTCTGTAGTGCTTGTCACAGCTGACCACACTCTCTGTCCAATGTGCTTGCCTCTCCCTTCACCCCTTCTCTTCCTCCAGCACCTCAGTTTCCACAGAGCTGCCAACCCCTAATGCAGAGATTCCTCGAGGCTCTCCTGCATGTCCTGCCTTCATGATCTTTTACTCCACCCTCTCCAGGATGGTTTCACCCAACCCCACTGGTATTTTGCTGAGTTTCAATGCACTAGGCTATAAAAATCAATTCAGTTTGTCCCCAGGACTTTTTGTATGCTGTGCTGGGAAATAAGCTATAGGCTTCAAGAATGTGTCATGCTGCTGATCTGCCTTCTGGCCCTATTTTTACTTCACATTCACAAAGAGAAGAGGAAGGATTTCCCAGCACCACTCCACCATCCATGGAGCTCCACTGGCACTGCTCATGTGGTGTGGGGAACTGAACTATGTCCTAATATATTAGGATAAGGCACCATCTGGGGTCACCAGAATTTCCTTCAACTTTTTTTATTGGAAAATGTACATAACGGGGGGGGGGGGTTCGGGCGGTAGCGCAGTGGGTTAAGTGCACATGGCGTGAAGCACAAGGACCAGCGTAAGGATCTGAGTTCGAGCCCCCAGATCCCCACCTGCACTTCATAATCGGTGAAGCAGGTCTGCAGGTGTCTGTCTCTCCCCCCTCTGTCTTCCCCTCCTGTCTCGATTTCTCTCTGTCCTATCCAGCAACAATGACATCAATAACAACAATAATAATAATCACACAATGATAAAACAACAAGGGTAACAAAAGGGGCGAAAAAGCCTTCAAGAGCAGTGGATTCGTGGTGCAGGTACCAAGCACCAGCAATAACCCTGGTGACAGAAAGAAAGAAAGAAAGAAAGAAAGAAAGAAAGAAAGATAGAAAGAAAGAAAGAAAATGTACATAAGATACAGTTTGCCTTTTTAACTGTACAATGTAGAGGCATTAAGTACATGCACACACTGTTACATAATCACCGTTATCATCATATCTCTGAAATAAGTGCAGCCTAGAATGTTCCCAGCTGTGACTAGGGACTGTGAGATTGGACTAACAGGGACTCAGAGGTCACCCAGGCTTCTGTGCTAAGTATGAATATATATGGGCCCCGGGTCAGACTGAAGGGGCAAACAGTTAATTGTATTTATAGATTTTCCACAAGTTTGGGAGTTATACTCTGCCCTAATACAGATTTCTAATTCTATTCTCAATTCTGATGCCATCTTCCCAGACAATATGTTTAGTCTAGCTTCATATTAGCTATCAAATTCAAATAAATATTACTAAAGTCATGAGCCCCATGGAACATACCTAAAATAGACTTCCTAGCTTCTTTCCACCCTAAAATCCTGATTCTCACCTGCTCGATTCCTACTTTCTGGTTCTGATTTATTAAATATTTTTCCCTGCTTTATGTCTTACTGCCTGCCTTTCAGCCACCAAGTTGCAGATACTACTATGATTCCATCCTGACCTCTCTGGGCGGTCAACCTCATGTGTCCCAAAACATCTCCTCCCCAGAGCTCTACCCAACTAGGGGAAGACAGAAACAGCCTGGGGGTATGGTTGACCTGCCAATGCCCATGTCCAATGGAGAAGCAATTACAGAAGCCAGACCTCCCACCTTCTGCACCCCATAAAGAATTTTGCTCCATACTCCTAGAGGGATAAAGAATAGGGAAGCTTCGTGGTCCGAGAGGTGGTGCAATGGATAAAGTGATGAGGTCCTGAGTTCAATCCCCGGCAGCACATGTACCAGAGTGATGTCTGGTTCTTTCTTTCTCCTCCTATCCCTTTCATTAGTAAATAAATAAAATATTTTTTTAAAGAATAGGAAAGCCTCCAATGGAGGTGATGGGACACAGAACTCTGGTGGTGGGAACTGTGTAGAATTGAACCCCTGTTGTCTTACAGTCTTGGTAATCATTATTAAACCACTAATAAAAAGGAGAAGAAGAAGAAGGGGAGGAGGAGGAGGAGGAGGAGGAGGGGGAAGAGGAGGTAGTGGTGGTGGTGGTGGTAGTTGCTCTCCAGCTTCTGCCTCCCAGTGGCTTACCCCACTGATGTTCTGGTGGACAGTCAGGGACTGAACCAAGGACACGGCTACAAAGAAGGCACTGGGATGTGGTGCTGAGAAGACAGGGAGGAAACTGATGCAGGTTTTCCAATAGCTCAACTCCAAGCTGTGGTTTGGATCCAGTGCCTTCACCAGCTCTTATGATTGCTCTTCCAGGTCTCTAAGAATTATGCAAGTTCTAACTTGTCAGTTTGGGGGCTGGAAGGCTATCTCAAGACAAGAGCTGGTGATAGAGGGTTGGTATTTGACTGGGCTGTTTGCTGTAGTCCTGGCTATTTTTCTGATACTGTGTTTGAAAGTTTCTTTTCACACTAAAACCAAATTTCCTATAAAAACACACGTAAGCATTCACATCCCCCAGTTCCTGCTGGGGGAATGAACCCCTGATCCTAGCTGGCATGGTGGCTGTCTTTGTCCTGCTGAGCTCTTGGTATGGTGACAGACAATGGAGGCTGTGCTGTGTCCATCAAACCACTCAGCACAAAAGAAAGAACACCGGCCCTCAGGAATCCCCTCTCTCAAGTGGATCTGCCCCTTGTGCCAGGTTTCCCTCACTCTGGGAAGGCTGTGATAACAGTCTCCTAGTCTCTGTCCCTTGATAACCCTTCCTCACAAAGACCCCCACATCACCTCTTTCCTGGTGACCTTTATGTCACTACTTTGTTATATGTGACTCAGTGAACCAAGCTCAAACTGTCTTTCTCAACCCACAACACATTTCACTGAAACCACTGACCCAACCTTACATCTGCCCCCTTTTTTATTATTTATTTAGATACGACAGTGGGAGAGAGATCCAGAGTACTACTCTGGCATATGTGATGCAAGGGACTGGACATCATGCTGCCAAGTCAGGTGTCCTAACCATTGCACCACCTTCCTGGGCCACATCTGTCCCCCTTCTTATCTACTTTCCCTCCTTATAGAATGGGGTCCATTTCTTCACTCTTTCTCTCTCAATTGCTAACACATCATCACCATCATCAATGAACTGGGGCCCAGCATGCACCACTTTAATGCTCCTGCCACTTTTCCAACTAGATAGAGAGACAAACACCACAGCACTGGAACTTCCTCCCTACATGGGCTCTCTGATCTCTCCAGCCCAGCAGTGCCTCCCTCTTGGAGCACTAACACCATGAGGGTCATTTTCCTTGCCCAAGTAGACACCCAGCCCTCTGAATACCAGGACACATCATCACCTTCTTCACAGACCCCAAAATACACTGCTAGGAATCAGATAAACACCCATTTTGCTGACCTGCCTGGGGGAGCCAAGTCCCCCATTATGATGAGGTCTCGCTGGGGGCATATGAAATCAGTGCCTATGTGTGCAGGCATGCAAGGTACAAGCAGTGAACCCATGGAGCAGCTGAGTTGGCACTGGGTCTGTTTCACGTGGATGTGGGCATTCAGGGAGTCCCAGCAAGGTGCCAAGAGGGAACCTACAGCAGGTGTGCAGCAGAGGTTGACAGGGCTGGAGCATGCCATCTGGGACACAATTGTCCTTGCACAGGGTCACCCCCACCCAGGGAGAGGGACAGCAGTAACAAAAGAGGAGAAAGGCCAAGGGACTCCAGCAGCCAGAAGAGTCTCTGAAATGTGTTTTGGAGCTTCCAGCAGTAGGAAGACTAGACACCCTTTCACCCCAACCCAGAGAGCATGCTGCTGGGAATTCCACCATAGCTGCTGCAATCAAAAGCCTGGAGCCAGGGGGCTCGAGCTCCCACCCCCTGCAGCACGGAGAGGGACAGAGCCTCACCACTGAACAGGAGACCTAGCGCCCTCCTGCCCCCCTATGCAGCCCAGACTGGGGGTGCCAATGCAGGCTGTGGACCCCAGAGGATGAAAAGAGAAGGGCCACTTTCTGATGTGGAATTGGGGGGCATATATGACTGGAGAGACAGTTTGGCTTCTGTCTGCCTGGGGGAGGGACAGCAAAGGAAAAACATCCACAGAAGCGGGTGGGTGTGGGGGTGAGGGCTTTCTTTCCAAAAGAGCCTTGGCATGGGGTAACCCTGGACCACTGTTGTCCCCGGCTGAGACTGGGGGAAGTGACCTGGGTCCTGGGTCAGCCTTCACTAAGAGCACAGAACACACACACAGGCAGAGGGGCCTCCTGCCTTCTTCCCCTACCCTCTAGCTCTTTCTCTGGAGTTCTCTGTGGATGGAGCGGGGTATGGGAAGGAAAGCAATGAGGGCTCAGTGCTTGCAGCAGCGCTGACCTTGCAGACTAAGGGCAACAGAACCAACCGTGGCTCAGAAGAGACCCCGGTGGCGAGTTTCAAACAACCCTGCTCCTGGCTTACAAAAAGTCACCATGCTTGTCACATCACCCGAGCCCACTCTCACTCTATGTAAACAGACCAGACAGGTGGGGAGATACTCCCCCCACCACAAGGGTCCCCCCCAAAGTTCAAGATCCACCGAGTGAACCTTACAGGGTTTTGAGCCGCACCCCCTCCAGCCATACACACTGTAGCTTTGGGCGACACCGCGTGACCGCTGCGGGCCCTGGCGACCTGTCTGCAGCCTGGGTGCAGCTGGGGGGGTTCTAAGCGGACCCATTTAGCGCAGCTGAAAGTTGGGGGGCCCTGCGGCCGTACCCTCAGACCGGGAGGGGGCGCCCCACGTCCAGCGCGGACCCCTCGCCCACTCCTGGCGGGGAGGGGGCGCCCCAGCCCCGGGCCCCTCACCTCTGGATGTGGGTCCTGCCATACAGAATCTGCTGCAGCAGGGTCACCAGCGCGAAGGCGCAGATGAAGATGAAGAGCAAAGTCCGGTTCCCCAGCAGGTCCCTGCCGGCCGAGGGGTCGGCGTAGCGCATCCTGGCGGGGGAAGGAGGAGGAGGGAGTGCCGGGGGTGGTGCTGGCCGGGGGTGCGGGGGGCCGGTCGGGGGGAGGGGTCCGGTCAGGGGCTTCCAGCACGGCCGGCCGCTTGCGCGGCTCCGCGGGGCAAAGTTTCGGGCGGGCGCAGGTAGCACCCCAGGGTGGCCGGCGGGGAGCTGGGCCGCAGCCCCGGCCTTCCCTCCGAAGCCTCCGCCCGAGGCGCTGGAGCCCGTCTCCCCGCGGTGCCGCCAGGTGCGCCGAGCCGGCCCCTCCCGCGCGGCGGCGGCCAATGGGGAGCCCACCCTCCCCCGCCGCCGCCACGTCCGAATAGCCCGCAGCGCGGGGGCGCCCAGCCGCTCGGGCTCCGCAGGAACGGGAGGTGGGACCCTGCCGCGGAGACGGCGGTCAGGGCGGAGAGCAGCTGGGGGCTGGGAACCCGGGACTGGGGGGCTAGGGGCCAGCCGTGGAGCTGGGGCCCGAGGGGTGGAGCGGGCCAGGCCGGGTTCGAATCGCGGAGGGAGAGCCGGCGGCGGAGCGCGAGGCTCAGTGGCCGGGGCAGCGCGGGACACCGAGTCTCCCGCCCGCACCGCCCGGGCCTCTCGGGGACACAGGCAAGGTCAGCCCGGCTGCCCTTCAAGGGCTGCGAGCGGCTCCGCAGGCCGATGCCTCCCACCCCCAGGGGAGGCGGTGATTCCAGGGGCTCTTGCCACCCGCCACCGGCCCTCCCCCAACCGCAGCCCGCAGCTGCTCATCAAAGAGCGTGTTGTCACCCAGACACAGGGACCTTGTCTCGTCCTGGGAACCGCCACAACGCTCAGGTCTGGCAGCCGGCGCCTTGGGATGCCGCGGTTCCCCAAAGCTGTAATGAGGCACTAAGTCTGGCAAGGTCTTAACTCGAGAGTGCAAGCCCAGGGGAGGGGGATAAACAAAGATAAGCAAAGACAAAGTCCTGCCTCTTTAGAAGCCCGAACCCCTAACTGACCTCCCACCGGTCTGTTTGCCCAGCGACATTTGTCACCTGACACCACAGTCTGACCATCTGCACCTGGGAGTCACGGTTCAGGGTCAGACCCCTGAACCCTCCCTGGACAGTTTTAGGGTACCCCTTGCAGTCATTTGGGGAAAGGGTTCTATAGTCAGTTCTGGGGGTCAACTCTGAACTTGACAATGGAATGGCAGCAGAGCTGAAGAAGGAAGGGAGTGGGGAGGAAGGGAGGGAAGATCGGTTTGTGTCCTATTCCTGCGTTTTATCTACATGGAAATACATCAGATAGGGGACTGGGTGGTGGCGCACCTGGTTGAGCACACATGTTACAGTGTGCAAGGACTCGGGTTCCAGCCCCCAGTCTCCACCTGCAGGGGGAAAGCTTCACAAGCAGTGAAGCAGTGCTGCAGGTGTCTCTCTGTCTCTCTCAATCTCCCCCCTTCCCTCTCTTGATTTCTGGCTGTCTCTATCAACAAAAGATAAAAGAAAGAAAGAAAGAAAGAAAGAAAGAAAGAAAGAAAGAAAGAAAGACCAAACTTGTCTTGTGGGTAGGTTGGTTTATGTTAAAAAAAAAAGAAGAAGAAGAAAAGAAAAGAAAAATACATTATAAGATAGTCTTCCAGCTCTGACCTATCTCTTCTCTGACTTCTCCCTGATGCTGTGCAGGGTAGGATGGTTCTAAGATTCCTCCACCTCTCCTGTGCACCCTGTTTCTGCCAGATATTCAACAGAACATTAATCTATCTGTTGCTGCAAAGAGAATTTTTTTAACTGTAACTAAGGCCCAAATCAAGAGAGAGAGATTGTTCTCAGTGGGTCTGATCATCTGAGCCCTTGGAATGGACTAGGCTCCTTGGGGTAAAAGAGATCTCAAGTCTAAAAGGATCAGTCAGAGGAAAATGCTTCATTGCTGGCTTTGAAGACAGAAGGGTCCACAAAGCAAGAGCTGGGGGGTGATCTCTAGATGCTGAGAGTGGCTTCTGGCTGGCAAGCAACAAAGATGAGAGACATCAATATTGCAATTAAAAATGATCCTAAATTCCCCCCCCACACACACACACACATTTTATTGGAAGAAGAGTTTCATGGTTTACAGTTAGTTATTGACATATGAGTACAACCCCTCCTCTCCCAGTGATAACATGTCTTCAAGACATTCTCTCTCCCAACCTAAGTCTCTTTTCCATTATCAGACACCAGGAATCAGTCCCCTTTTATCCCATCCCCATTTCCTCCTTCTCCAGAGTGCTTTACTTTGGTGCAATATGCCATACACCCAGACCAAGTTTCACCTCATGTTTTCCCTTGCTTCTTAATTTCTACCTATGAGTGAGATCATCAGGTACTCATCCATCTCTTTCTAGCATATCTCAATCAACATGCTATCAATACTTTCAAAGTCTGCCCAAGATACAGCAAAGGAGATGACTTCATTACTTTTAACAGCTGCATAGCATACCAGTGGGCATCCATAACCATAAATTTATTAACCACTCATCTGTTGTTGGGCATCTAGGTTGCTTCCATGTATGAGCTATAACATAAAATAACAAATTTTACTGCTGTGAACATAGGTATACATAGTTCTCTTTGGATAGGTGTCTTTTTCTCCTTTGAATATATCTCTAGGAGAGGGATTTCTGGGAAAGACCCTTCAACAACCTGAATGAACCAGGGAGTCCAGCCGCCTACACCTTCATTTCTGCCTGACACCCTCAACAGAGAACATAGTCACAGTGTGTCCAGAAATCTATACAACCACAAGCTGTCAAGTATGTTGTGTTTCCAGCTATTCAGAATGTGGTGATTTGTTGCACAGAGCTAGGAAAGGAATACGTTGTGAGTATTATCATTAGTTTCTTGCTTAAAGGAGCAGCTATAGTGAGTTCCATCTTATTGCTATGCAGTGTGCCTTTGTTCATCTGTAGCGCAACTGTTTTGTCCCTTCTATTGAAGGACATCTGGGCAGTTACCACCATGAACTTTCTAGAGCATGTCTTTTGGAGAACAAATGCATGCCCATCTGATGGCATTTAGAAATGAAATGCTGAGTACCTATGCCATATTGGCAACTGTTGCCAAGTGGTTTCCATAGGTATTTTATTCAGGTTTGCTATGATCTAATCAAGAATGTTCCTGAGAGGCATATTAACTCACTAATCTGATAGCAAGAAGTCCACCAACCCGTGGACTGAACTAGTGTAAGGAAAATGATCCTTGTACGCCCTTCATACCAACCTCCTCAAATGCCAGGTCTCCTGCAGGAGCTGGCAGTCAGAAGGCTGACACTGTCACAACCCTGAGGCAGTAAATGCTGTTTGATGTCAGATCCAATCACTTGATACTGTGCACAGGGCAGGCAGCAGTCCCATGTACCTCTGCAGACATGTATGTACATGTACACTGTTGTTTGTTTGTTTTTGTTTTTTTTAAATAGAAACAGAAAAGGCAGAGAGGCTAAGAGAGTAAGAGACCACAGCACTGCATTGAAGTTTCCTTCAATGCAGTGAGGGCTGTGCTCAAACCTGGGTTGTGCACATGGCAAAGTGACACACTATCCAAGTGAGCTATTTCACCAGCCTGATGCTGTTTTTCTAACTTGTTCTCATCTCTTTCTCCACAATGATCAGGAATCTCAGACATGCAGTCAGACAGCTTCTTTATTGGAGTCAGACCCCAAGAAGCCTGGGTCTTGGAGCCTCTGTTGTCGCTCTGCATGTGAACTTCAGCTCCATTTTAAGCTGAATTGATATTCTGGTTGTAGATTTGCTGCGAACACTCATAAGGCCTTGCAAACAAAAGAGTAAACACATGGGTAACTGATCACTCTGCCAGATCCAGCGAACACCATTTTTACATCCTAATTGCCAGGATTGGGGACAGCTGCATCATTGTTTAAAACACACACTCGTGCACAATTAAGCCAAGTACACATGTCACCACTAGCACAATCTGCTAAATCACTGATAACTGATGGGCATTACCAATGCTGTGAGTGTTCTCTCTACTAGAAAATAAAGAGTCCCTTTAAAAATAATAGTAAAGATCTTTGAGGTTTCCATGGGTTTAAGAAAGCCGGGTTTTGTACCACAAGCACAACTGCAACCTGCCAGATTATGTAATTGACATTCCACCCATGTGTTGAAGGCATCTGTGCTAAGTATGTGCTGTTCTTGTGCCTCTCTAGGTTTGTATGAGCACGGTAGGCTTCAAGAAGCTGCTCTCTAGTTTGGGGACACAGTGTCTCTGAAGAAAGCATCATGTGGCCAGGTGAGCAGAAATGCTGTATGATGCCCTTGCCATCCAGAGAGCTAGGTCTGCAGAATGAGCTGCAGAAGTTGGACTCCATTTCATCAGCCTTACTACTATAGAGCAGACACATGATGACACTCGTTCTGTACCATTCTGAAAGCTGAGCTGCGTTCTCAATTGTTTATTAGACGATCTTGAACATGGATATGGCCTCATCGTTTGGCCTTCACATCCAACCTAAGCAATATCCTTCTTCTGTCTTAATGCTAGCTGTTCCTCTCCTGCATTTACCCCAATCTAATCTTTTTTCTTTTTTTTTTTTCCTCTCTCTCTCTCTTGCCACCAGGGTCATTGCTGGGGCTTAATAATTGCATGATGAATCCACCATTCTCAGTGGCCATTTAAATTTCTTTCTTCCTTTTTTCCCTATGTGACAGGACAGAGAGAAATTGAGAAGCGAGAGGGAGACAGGGAAAGAGAAAGTGAAGCCCTGCTTCACTGTTCATGAAGCTTCCTACCTGTGGGTGGGGACCAGGGGCTTAAACCTGGGTTTTTTTTTTTTTTTTCCCTCCAGGGTTATTGCTGGGCTCGGTGCCTGCACCATGAATCCACCGCTCCTGGAGGCCATTTTCCCCCTTTTTGTTGCCCTAGTTGTTGCAGCCTCGTTGTGGTTATTATTGCCATTGTTGACGTTGCTTTGTTGTTGGATAGGACAGAGAGAAATGGAGAGAGGAGGGGAAGACAGAGAGAGAGGGGGAGCGAAAGATAGACACCTGCAGACCTGCTTCACCGCCTGTGAAGCGACTCCCCTGTAGGTGGGGAGCCGGGGCTCGAACCGGGATCCTTACGCCGGTCCCTGCGCATTGCGCCACGTGCGCTTAACCCACTGCGCCACCGCCCGACCCCCCTGGGTTCGTTTTTTTAATTACTTTTTTTTAACATTTATTTATTTTCCCTTTTGTTGCCCTTGTTTTTTATTGTTGTTGTAGTTGTTGTTATTGATGTTGTCGTTATTGGATAGGACAGAGAGAAATGGAGAGAGAAGGGGAAGACAGAGAGGGAGAGAGAAAGATAGACACCTGCAGGTGGGGAGCCGGGAGTTTGAACCAGGATCCGTACGCCAGTTCTTGCACTTTGCGCCACGTGAGCTTAACCCACTGTGCTACTGCCCGACTCCCTAACCTGGGTTCTTGAAAGTAGTAATGAATGTGCTCAACTGAGTGTGTCACCACTTGGTCCTTTTTTAAATCAACATGTGGATATTATTACTGCAATTGTTGTGAACAACCCACAAAGGGACATGCATCCAACATGTTGCAGCACAGAAAGATTCAGTCCTACCTTAGGTCAGGTGTACTCCCACAGCCAGCCAGAAAGAACTACCCTATAATCATTCAAGCCACATTTAGATGGCATAGTGGCCAAAATAGACTAGGCATCATCTTTGCTCACCATGAAGACCAATATCTGGGATAGAAATGCAAGGACTGGGAGTTGGGCAGTAGCGCAGTGGGTTAAGCACACGTGGCGCCAAGCGCAAGGACCAGTGTAAGGATCTCGGTTCAAGCCCCCAGCTCCCCACCTACAGAGGAGTCCCTTCACAGGTGGTGAAGCAGGTCTGCAGGTGTCTATCTTTCTCTCCCCCTCTGTCTTTCCCTCCTCTCTCCATTTCTCTCTGTCCTATCCAACAATAGCAGCAACAACAACAATAATAATAACCACAACAATTATAAAACAACAAGGGCAACAAAAGGGGGGAAAATGGTCTCCAGGAGCAGTGGATTTGTGGTGCAGGCACCAAGCCCCAGCAATAACCCTGGAGGCACAAAAAAAAAAAAAAAGAAAAGGGAAAAAAAGAAATGCAAGGATTGGCTTTTGCCCTTTGAGGAAGAGCTCTGAAATACATTCATCTGAGCAAATGTTTTTCACTTCTGGGCTAGACCCCCCTAGACATTTCATACAGTGCCCAGTCATCAGGTCTGGCTTGACCCACAACAGTTAAGTCTGGCCATCTAGGTCAGGTAAAGAAGTGGGTGAGGCATGCTGGGCAGAGGGAGCCATGAGGTTCTAAGCTGACTCTTAGAGGGATGGCCTTGTGTGTTTGTTTTTTCCTGGAGAGAAGAGGCCAGGCAGGTGGAAAGGAAGCAAAGGACTGGGTTTTGTTGTTGTTGTTGTTTTATTCCATTTTGTTGCCCTTGTTGTTTTATTATGGTAGTTGTTGTTGTTATTGATGTCATCGTTGTAGGATAGGACAGAGAGAAATGGAGAGAGGAGGGGAAGACAGAGAGGGGGAGAGAAAGATAGACACCTGAAGAACTGCTTCACCACTTGTGAAGCGACTCCCTTGCAGGTGAGGAGCTGGGGGCTCAAACCAGGATGCTTCCACCAGTCCTTGCGCTTTGCACCATGTGTGCTTAACCCACTGTGCTACCACCCAACTCCCAAAGGGTTTTATCCATGGAATCACAGCTCCCCCACCAGGGTTATATTGGGCTTGGTTTCTCTGCACAGTGACTCCTGATGGCCTTTTGTCTTTGATACAGTGTGTGTGTATGTGTGTGTGTGTGTGTGTGTGTGTGTGAGAGAGAGAGAGAGAGGAGGAAAAGAAGAGAGAGAGAGAGAGATCTGTAGCATTGTTCCACCAATCACAAAGCCCCCTGCCTCAGGTGGGGATTTGGGGCTTGAACCCAGGTCCTCACTCATGGTGGCATATACATTCTAATGGGTAAGGTAAGCCACGATCCAGCCCCCACAGTGAGATTTTTTTTTTATAGCAAGATTTTAAGGAAGATAATGATCCCATCAGATTTACATTTTTATTAGTGATTTAATAATGATAGACAAGATTTAATAATGATAGACAAGATCAACAATTCCCACCACCAGAGTTCCATATACCCTTCCCTCCATTGGAAGGGTCCCTAGTCTTTATCCTTCTGAGAGTATGGACCAAAGATCTTTATGGGGTGCAGAAGGTGGGAGGTCTGGCTTCTGTAACTGCTTCTTCACTGGACATGGACATTGACAGGTCAGTACATACCCCCAGCCTATTTCTTTTTTTTTTTTTTTTATATTTATTTACTTATTCCCTTTTGTTGCCCTTGTTGTTTCTTATTGTTGTAGTTATTGTTGTTGTTATTGATGTCATTGTTGTTGGATAGGACAGAGAGAAATGGAGAGAGGGGGAGAGAAAGATAGACACCTGCAGACCTGCTTCACCACCTGCGAAGCGACTCCACTGCAGGTGGGGAGCCGGGGGCTTGAACCGGGATCCTTATGCCGGTCCTTGCACTTTGTACCACCTGCACTTAACCCACTAAGCTACCGCTCGACTCCCTTTTTCTGTCTTTCCCAACTGGGGTAGGGCTCTGGGGTGGTGGGGCTCCAGGATACATTGTTGAGGTTGTCAGCTCAGGGAAGTCAGGTTGGCATCATGGTAGCATCTGCAACTTGGAGGCTGAAAAGCATTAAGTTGTAAAGCAGAACAAATTACTTAATAATCAGGAACCCAAACATAAAAATATAGCAGATGAAATTTGGAGTCTTCATGTTGGAAGAAGCTAGGAAGTCTCTTTTAGGTATATTCTAAGGGGCCCATGGTTTTACTACTTTTTGCCTGAGCCCCACAGATAACATGAAGGTGGGCTAAAAATATTGTCTGGAGAGGAGAAAATGGTGTCAGAGTTGGAAATATAAAACTGGGTCAGGGAAGAGAGTAGCTCCCAAATATGGGAATAGTATATAAATATTAACTGCAATCCCCATCAATCTGACCTAGGGCCCATGCCTATAGCCTGGGAGTCTGTACAACCTCTCCATCCCTCTCAGTCTGAGCTCATATTCCATGGTCACAACTGGGATCATTCTAGGCTGCACTCATTTCAGGACCAGTCTTCCTCGAGTGGCAGAGTATGTTGACCCAGCCTCCCTTCAGAGAGGGAGACAGTTTCTACCATTGTTGTTCTACATTGAGGGCAAGGTCCTGTACAGGCCCACAAGAGGGTTTATGATGTTGTTCCTGATGGAGATAACCAGCAGTGGTGGAGAGAGGGATCTGTTAGAGGTTTAGGTCCATCATATCTATCTGAGAAAGACAGACACCTGCAGACCTGCTTCACCGCTTGTGAAGCGACTCCCCTGCAGGTGGGAAGCCAGGGGTTCAAACTGGGATCCTTTCACCGGTCCTTGCACTTTGTGCCACATGTGCTTAACCCACTGCCCTACTGCCCGACTCCCGTATTGTGCACTTTTACTTTAAGGTATATATTTCTCTCCAACTTATGGATGTTTGTACATTTGTACATATGTTCTGTCTCATAGGCCCTGGTCTATATCTAGGTTCTGTGCCTCTGTTAGGAAGTGCACCATCTGAAATGTAATTAAGGAGTCCTATGAACTAGAAAAGGCCTCACCAGAGTAAAGGAGCTGGAAGGTTGACATCCCAGGCCTGACGTCTCTGGACATAGTCCAAAGTGAAACATGTGGAGGCGGCACTGATTGTATTGATTAGGCTGAAATCAGCAGATGCAGTATCAAATGGTATGGATCAAGCATGAAGGAAATGAGCCAAGCCCCAGAGGTTCCAGGACTGGGAGAAATATGGGCTTTATAGAGAATGAGGAAGGTTACATGCTGTCTTAGAGTTTAAGAAGTCAATAGATGGGGTCGAGCGGTAGCACAACAGGTTAAGCACACGTGTCACAAAGCGCAAGGACCGGCTTAAGGGTCCAGTTTGAGCCCCCGGCTCTCCTGCCCAGGAGTCACTTCACAGGCAGTGAAGCAGGTCTGCAGGTGTCTATCTTTCTCTCCCCCTCTCTGTCTCCCCTCCTCTCTCCATTTCTCTCTGTCCTATCCAACAATGACCACAACAAGGCTATAACAACAAGGGCAACAAAAGGGGGGGGGAGTGCAGTGGGTTCATGGTGCAGGTACCGAGCCCCAGCAATAAACCTGGAGGCAAAAAAAAAAAAAATTCAATAGATGTGGTCCGGGAGGCGGTGCAGTGATGAGGCTTTGGACTCTCAAGCATGAGGTCCTGAATTCGATCCCCGGCAGCACATGTGTCAGAGTTATGTCTGGTTCTTTCTCTCTCCTAGCTTTCTCATTAATAAATAAGTAAAATCTTTTTTTAAAAAAAGAAGTCAATAGATAGATATTATTATAGCCAAGTTATTTGGGAACTTAGTTTACTTTGAAAATCCCACGGTTAGGATTTACTGTACAAGACCTTACCATGATTTATGTCATTTTGTCATTTAATACCATTTACAAATAACTATATCTTAGATACTGACAAGACCAGGGTTCCCTCAGCTTCTGTTCCTCTGTGGTTTTTTGTGTTTGTGTGTGTGGTTTATGGTTTGTCCTAGTTATTATTGGTTCCAGTGGTTTCCACAGATGTGGATTTTGTTGTCTCTGGCAGAGAATAGCCTCAGTACTGCTAGCTTGCCATCTTGCCTCCTTCCAGATTTACATTTTAAATCAATCACTGCGGGGTGGGAGAGGACAATGTGAAGGAACACTGCCAGCCCAGGCATGGATGTGACAGTTTATCTTTCTGTTTTTGCTGACGGCATCAGGCCCCTCCCAGACTCTGCAGCCAGCAGCCCCACCCTACTGGCAAGCAGCTATACCACTGATTATTGTACCAACTCGAAAGTGAATGCTCTATGAGCAGAGGCACAGGCCTCCTGCTTCATAAAGCTGTCGTGCCTTAAGTGCTTCATCATACGGTCATTTGATATTCATGGGAATCACTTAAGTGTGGTCAGGGCTGGCTGGTCCGCAGGAGGACAGTCAGTAGAGCTTGTCTCTGGCACACTTTTTTTTTTGTCACTTTCTAGGGTTCCTGATGCAAATGCAGCCTCTTCCTTCTCCCATTCAAAACCTTGATCTTGGAAAATTGAGCCTTCCTTTATATCCCAGTTCCTGAATGGAGAGAAATTGAACCTAAAGTGTCATCAGTACCTGATGAAAGTGGTATCCCCTTAGAATGGCACTCAGAACCCTGGAAAGAAACCTGCAAGTGACCTTCAATTTAATGTTGGATGTGTTCTCAAGTGTTCTTCATGCAGGCAGTGGGGAGTGGTTTTCTGACGAACACACACATCTGGTTCATGATAAGAATTAGTGGAAACAGTGAAGCAATTACAAAAGCTGGACCTTCTACCTTCTGCACCCCACAATGATCCTGGGTCCATACTCCCAGCGGGATAAAGAATAGGGAAGCTATCAAGGGAGGGGATTGGATATGGAGCTCTGGGGGTGGGCACCGTGTGGAAATGTACCCCTCTTATCCTATAGTCCTGTCAATATTTCCATTTTATAAATAAAAAGTTTTTTAAAAGAATTAGTGGAAACAAGATATTCTCTCTCCGTCTCTCTCTCTCTCTCTCTCTTTCCCTCCCTCCCTCCCTCCCTCCCTTCCTGTCTCCCTCCCTCCCTCCCTCTCTTAATGTGACACCAGGGAACTCAGAGTCACCACTGAGTGGCCTTTCCAGGCCAACTTTTTAATTCTTTATTTTAGACAGACAGGGGTGTGGGGAGACAGGGAGAGAGAGACCACAGCAGCACCCTACTCCACTAGCCATGAAGTTCCTCCAGTGCCATCCATGATGCTCCCATGTGATGCCTGGGATCAAACCCAAGGCCTCCACTTGATTTATTTATTTAGATCAGAGTACTGCTCAGCTCTCCCTTATGGTGGTGCTAAGGAATTAAGCCTGGACTTCAGAGTCTCAGGCATGAAAGTAATTAAATAACCATTATGCTATCTCCCCAGGCCCTTACACTTGATTTGATAGGGTGTGTGTTCTCCTAGGTGAGCTATTTCTTAGCCACAGGCGAAGAATTGTTTTAAAGATTCTAATGCTATCAATAATCACATGTGAAAACAAAAAAATGGGTGTATTCTGCCTAGACACCCTACAGAGATCATCTATGAGTGACAACCTAGTCTTGCTATATTATCGATTTGTCAAGATTATCCTAACTTATAGACCAGATAGATAATCTCTCTCCTCTCTCTCTCTCTCTTACACACACACACACACACACACACCAAGAGTCAACAAATATTTTATGAGAGGGCCAGAAAGTAATATGGTGATCCTCAACAGCCAGTTTCTGTTGAATATATTTCACATGGGGTATGAGACATAAGGAGTTCAGAAATAGACACCTGTAAGCTGAACTAGCCTAAGGGCTGTAATGTGATGACCCTCCACTCCATCCCATATAACAGACAGGATCCCAGGTAAAACTCTGCCCACTGACATGAGCAGTCACTGTGGACAGCATGCCCCTGACTCAGGCATCACATCCACACAGTTACAGCATGCTGATCCACTGGCCACCATCAGTACACTGGCACAGATTCATTCTCACAGCCTGGCTCTGCCATGCATGACATGCCCTCTACCCCTGACTAGCTGTCTCATAACTTCATGCCCCTGGTAACCAGAGATAGCTGAACATGAGTGGGGGTTGTCTGGTGTGACTTTTATTGTCCTGCCAGAAAAAGTAATCACTTGTGTCTTAATGGCCTGTATGTCGATTGAGATTTTCTGATTAAAGTACCAGGAACCATGAAAATCTTTATTAGTCCTACAAAAGTCCAACAGATGAGCTGGGCTAGCCAGGATGTCTAAGATTCAAGTTCCTCCCACCTCTTGCTCTGCCATCTACAGTCTGGGCTTCCACAGAAGTCAAAGAATGTGTCCTTGTGGCTCTTTGAATGCTGCCAACAGTACTCAGGACAACAGTAGGAGATGGGGAGAAGAGATTCTAGCAGTTGACCAATAACACTCAACAGAAAGACCCAGGATGTGGGTGACCCAGTGGTAAGAGTATATGCCTTTTATCCAGGAAAACTTGATCCCAATCCTTGGCACCATTTAAGAGTAACAAAGACAAAAACAGGTAGAATTCCATGGACGGTGGAGCTGTGTCCTCTCTTGGCTTCTCAATTGGGAAGTCTGTCAAAGAATGTTACCATCAGAGCTGCAGTAAATTATGAGACCCAAGGAAGACAAGGAAAAGTCATTATCTCTTGGCTAGGAGTGTATGTTTGAATCAGGTTCAGTTTTTAGAGTCACAGGACAATAAAGATGCTCTTTCTCCCTTTGTTGTAAAACAGATGTTCAGAGCAGCAATAAATGCTAGAGAGGCTGTGGGGACAGAGGAACCCTTTTGCACTGCTGGTGGGAATGGAAGTTGGTCCAGCCTCTGTGGAGAGCAGTCTGGAGGACTCTCACAAGGCTAGAGACAAACCTTCCATATGACCCAGTAATTCCTTTCCTAGGGATATATCCCAAGGACTCCATAACACCCAGTCAAAAAGATATGTGTACACCTATGTTCATAGCAGCACAATTCGTAATAGCTAAAACCTGGAAGCAACCCAGGTGCCCAACAACAGATGAGTGGCTGAGAAAGCTGTGGTATATATACACAATGGAATACTATGCAGCTATTAATAACAATGAACCCACCTTCTCTGACCCATCTTGGATGGAGCTAGAAGGAATTATGTTAAGTGAGGTAAGTCAGAAAGATAAAGATGAGTATGGGATGATCCCACTCATAAACAGAAGTTGAGAAAGAATAACAGAAAGGGAAAAAAAAAAAACAGGATTTGACTAAATTTGGAGTAGGGCACCAAAGTAAAAACCCTGGGTTGAGGATGAGGGTGGATGTCCAGCTTCTGGGGGGGGGGAGGAGGGGAAGGGAGATGGGACAGTCTTTTGGTGGTAGGAATAGTATTTATTTACACTCTTATTAATTTGTAGCATATAAATCACTATTTAATTAATATAAGAGGGGAAAAATTGATTGAATGTCTCAAACTTTTTAAAGCACAGACTGAGTCTTTTTAATACATAGGCTGAGTCTTTGATATGTTGACTCCCTTAAAAGCGTAGACCAAGGAGAACAGAAGAAACCGGTGGCACAGCTATATACAACTAATGCCAAAGGACATAAATTATGGTGATGTTATGTATGATACAGCAAATCCTAGCAAAGGGATATTTCAAAGTTAACCCAATTGCCAAACAATGTGATTATTTCAATAACTATCTATTGTCTTCTTAAATCCTAAGACAGCAGAATACTCTCGCTTCCTGTTTAGAGCCTATATTTCCCCCAGTCCTGGAACGTCTAGGGTGGGGCTCACTTTCCTGCATACTTCTCTCAATTCATACCAAATGATATTGCATCTGCCGATCCCAACCTAATCAATGCAACGAGTACCACCTCAGCATGCTTCACTTCAAACTGTGTCCAGAGACGTCAGTCATGGAATGTCAACCTTTCACCCTCATTACTCAGGTGAGACCTTTCCTTTCATAGTATTCTCAAATTCCATTCCTGGAGGTTCACTTCCTAACAAAGTCCCAAAACCTAGATATAGACCAGGTCCTGTAAGTTAGAGCATATGTTCCACATGTATCCATAAATTAGGGCAAAATATATACCTGAGAACAAAAATACACAATAGTCTGCAGTGAGTCAGTATCAAGTTCATAATGAAATAGTGTCTACTTAGACTTAGATACCCTCCTCACCTATTTCCTATTACAGTTCTCCTACTCACTCCAAAGCTAACTTATCAAAGCAAGGACTGCAAAAGATGAATAAGGGCAAAAGACTGGCATACTTTAATGATGACTCTTTAGTCACTATCAGGCCATCCATTAGCTGGGGCCCAAATTGGGGAGTCCAGAAATTCCCAAACAGATATGATGGGCCTAGACATTGAATAAATCCCTCTCTCAATTGTTACTGGTCATTTTTATCAGGAACAACAAAAAGACCCCTTTGTGGGCCTCCATAGGACCTTGCCCTCAACTTGGATCAACAATGGTAGAGAATGTTCTGCCAGTCCCTGTTCAGGGCACCATTTGCCGGCCTAGCTTCACAGTTATTGACGAGTGGTGATGCAGTTCAACAATCTAATCTCTTTTCATTCGAAAGCCCTGTCTTTTATGTCTCCTGAGGTGGAAGTGTCAGGAAGAGCAAGTACGTAGGATAGGGGGTGGGGAGAAGGAAAATAGCTCAGGAACCAGTAGGGATTAAACCAATGAAAACAATGATGATGTAAATAGACCACAACGTCAAGCAATACAACAGAAGGGGTCTTAGAAGCAGAATTTAGAAGCAGACCAACAATGTTCCATCCTCCAAAGGGAGGATGGACAACATACTCTATGCTACACCTGAGGAAGATGGGTCGATATTGGGGCAGCTTGGAACGTTCCTACTCATGACCACAGAATGTGAGCTCAGATCTACAGGGATGCAGAGGCCACATAGGCTCCTAAGCTGAATATGAGCCTCAGATCACATCAAATCGATGGGGTTTATAGTCAACAATATTTATACCCCTTTCCGATATTAGGGAGCTACTCTTTTCCCTGATCCAGCATTCTGGTCCTTTTTGCAGCCATGACATCATCTCCTCAGACAATAACTTGGATCCACCTGCATATCAGATTTCAGGCTCAGGGGAAAAAAGAAAAAAAAAAACTGGGAGTCAGGCAGTAGCGCAGCGGGTTAAGCACACGTGGCGCAAAGCGCAAGGACCTGGGTTTGAGCCCCCAGCTCCCCACCTGCAGAGGAGTCGCTTGTGAAGCAGGTCTGCAGGTGTCTGTCTTTCTCTCCCCCTCTCCATTTCTCTCTGTCCTATCTAACAACAACATAAATAACAAGAACAATAATAACTACAACAATAAAAGACAACAAGGGCAACAAAAGGGAAAATAAATAAATATAAAAAAAACAACTATAGCCACAGGCCCTTTGGAATATAACTAAAACATGCCTATTAGCCATCTACAAAATGGAGGGCCCCCCTCCCCCCAACTCTTCATTTGCACTATTCCAGCCTTTAGGTCCATGACTGGTCAACAATTTGTTTGGCTTTGTATGTTAACTCTCTTTTCAACCACCAGGTTCCAGATGCTAGCATGATGCCAACCAGACTTTCCTGGACAGACAACCCCACCAATATGTCCTGGAGCTCCGCTTCCCCAGAGCCCTTCCACACTAGGGAAAGAGAGAGACAGGCAGAGAGTATGGATCGACCTGTCAACACCCATGTTCAGCGGGGAAGCAACTACAGAAGCCAGACCTTCCACCTTCTGCATCCCACAGTGACCTTCAGTCCATATTCCCAGAGGGTTAAAGAATAGGAAAGCTATCAGGGGAGGGGAAGGGACATAAGAGTTCTGGTGGTGGGAATAGTGTGAGGTTGTATCCCTCTTATCCTGTGGTTTAGTCAATGTTTCCTTTTTATAAATAAAAAAATAAGAAAAAACAGACGTTCAGAGGGAAACAATGGCTTGGAGGGAAAATCTAGGATCACTACTTTTTTTTTTTTTTTTAGCAAAACAACAAGGGCAACAAAATGAGAATAATGGCCTCCAGGAAAAGAGGATTCGTAGTGCAGGCACCGAGCCCCAGCGATAACCCTGGAGGCAAAACAAAACAAAACAAAACAAAACAAAACAAAACCCCAACAAACAGATATTGGCCTAAGCTGCAAAGGTGGGCAGGGAACTACGGGAATATTACTGAGATAGCAGGCCCAGGTGCATGGGAAACTTCCAGGAGTCACACAACTTCAAGAGCAGTTTCTCTAGGTCTGTGGTAGCAGATTTTCTCTCTTTCGCGCTTCTTCTTCTAGCGTTTGCCCTTCTTCCATAGCCAGTCAACAGCGTCAGGTTGAGCCTGATGTAAAGTTTCGAGACCTCCTTTGAATCTGGAGGGGTGGCAGTCGTTGACTATGTGGGTCATAGTCTGTCTGTAGCTGCAGGGGCAGTTCGGGTCGTCTCTGGCTCCCCAGCGATGGAACATAGCGGCGCACCGGCCATGGCCTTTTCGATAGCGATTGAGGAGGGCCCAATCATAACGTGCTAGGTCAAAGCCGGGTTGACGCTTGCAGGGGTCTGTGATGAGGTGTTTGTTCTTTACCTCAGCTGAGTGCCAACTCTGTTTCCAAGAGTCTGGAACAGAGAAGTTCAGTGTAGGCATAGGGGACCAGATTGGGTGACGAGACGTCAAGCGTTGGACAGGGTGGGCGAAGATATCCGCGGATATTGGCAGGTCCGGTCAAGCATACACGTGGGAAATGAACTTACATTCTCTATGTTCCAATAAAACAATCCGGATCTATCTGCTGACCCATATGCAAGGGATCTTTCCTAAATGACTTTACTTTTTTTTTCTTAATCTTCATTCTTTTTTTTTTAATTTCTTTATTGGGGAATTAATGTTTTACATTCGACAGTAAATACAATAGTTTGTACATTCATAACATTTCCCAGTTTTCCATATAACAATACAACCCTTACTAGGTCCTCTGTCATCCTTCTTGGATCTGTATTCTCCCCACCCACCCACCCCAGAGTCTTTTACTTTGGTCCAATACGCCAGTTCCAGTTCAGGTTCTACTTGTGTTTTCTCTTCTGATCTTGTATTTCAACTTCTGCCTGAGAGAATCTTCACATTCTTAAACACAACTTTTATTTTATTTATTTTTTGCCTCCAGGGTTATTGCTGGGACTCAGTGCCAGCATTACAAATTCACTGCTCCTGGAGGCCATTTCCCCCCTTTTATACCTTTGTTGCTTATTGTTGTCGTTATTATTGCTGTCGTTGCTGTCATGCTGTTGGATAGGAGAGAGGAGGGGAAGAGAGGGGGAGAGAAAGATAGACACCTGCAGACCTGCTTCAATGCTTTTGAAACGACCCCTGCAGTTGGAGAGCCAGGGGGCTTGAACCGGGATCCTTGTCGCGGTCTTTGTGCTTTGCACCATGTGCACTTAACTGGCTGCGGTACCGCCTGACCCCCAAACACAACTATTTTTTAAACATCATTTTATTTATTTATTTAATCCTTTTTGTTGCCCTTGTTTTATTGTTGTAGTTATCATTGTTGTCGTTGTTGTTGGATAGGACAGAGAGAAATGGAGAGAGGAGGGGAAGACAGAGGAGGAAAGGTAGACACCTGCAGACCTGCTTCACTGCCTGTGAAGCGACTCCCCTGAAGGTGGGGAGCCGGAGGCTCGAGGGATCCTTCCGATGGTCCTTGTACTTTGCACCACCTGCGCTTAACCTGCTGCGCTACGGCCCGGCTCCCCAAACACAACTTTTAATGTCATGTGCATAGATGCAGATGAGAAGTGCAAGAGTAACAGTGCGGTGGTCCGGGAGGTGGTCTTGTGGATAGAGCATTAGATTCTCAAACATGAGGTCCCAAGTTCAGTCCCCAACAGTACATGTACCAGAGTGATGTCTGGTTCTTTCTCTCTCCTCCAATCTTTTTCAATAAATAAATTCTTTCAAAAATAACAGTGTGTATGAATCTTAAAAAATACATTGAGGGGGAGGGTCGAGCAGCAGTGCAGCGGGTTAAGCGCACATGGTGCAAAGTGCAAGGACTGGCCTAAGGATCCCAGTTCAAGCCCCCTGCTCCCCACCTGCAGGAGGGTCGCTTCACGAGCGGTGACGCAGGTCTGCAGGTGTCTGTCTTTCTCTTCACTTCTCTGTCTTCCCGTCCTCTCTCAATTTCTCTCTGTCCAATTCAACAACAATGACATCAATAACAATAGCAATAATAATCACAACAACGATAAAACAACAAGGGCAACAAAAGGGGGGAAAATAGCCTCCAGGAGCAGTGGATTCATGGATAGTGCAGGCACTGAGCTCCAGTGATAACCCTGGAGGCAAAAAAAACAACAACAAAAAAAAACATTTGGGTTCAGTAACTATATGAAACCTGTGGTGACCCCAGCAGGAGTTTGGGACTATTAGCATACAAATGACCTCACCCTGAGGAGGTGCTTCAGAGAAGGGGATGTATAAAAGCAGGGACTTTGAGCACCTGGGATCTCTTTGGCTGCTGCTGCTGCTGCTTCTGGTCAGAAGCTTCTTCTGGTCAGGTATCCGCTATGGCTGCTTCTCCTGGGAACTGAACTCTGCTAGCCGGTAAACTTTTAGACCCCTCTACAGCCATGAGCAACCTTTACCAGAGCTGATAATTGTTTATCTTATGGGACTAAACTTTGATAACCATATTCAGACTTTATAGACCTAGCGTATGCTTAACCCTTGATGATAATTGCTTATTTTGCCTTTTACCTGTTTCACCCTAATAAACCGTAAACTGTGTATTGATTAAACCAGTTCCCAGCTCCCGCTGTGAATTCTTTTATATGCGCCACAAGCAGCCCCAACCCCCATACCTCATTTTAAGCTAATTTACAACAGTAACCCAGTCTTCTTCTTCTTCTTTAATCCTTTTTTGGAAAAATGTAACATATGCAGGAAAGTGCATGAATCATGGTGCACAGCTCCATGGATTAACCCAAAGTGAAGGCACCCATGCAACAGCTGCTAGCATGCAACAGCTGCTAGGAAGAAGACAGAACTGCCAGCCCCAGGACTCACTCATCCAGGAATCCTCCCCTCCACTCTTCCTCCACTTTTCATTCTGGCTCTGTTCTTTTGCTCCCTTTCCCCCCTCATACACACCTCTTCAAATCACCTCAATTCTCAGACCTCCTAATCACCCAAATTGGGGGGGGGATGGCAACATTCTCTCAAGACTGTTTTATCCTTGGCACAGAGAAAATGACATGACTTTTAGAACCAGACTCACCAAGATGTAGGTCTCAGTTACTCTGCTCACAAGCTTTGTGAAGCCAGGAGGAGACTGAGTGACACCTAGTAAGTGCTGTCCCAAGGGTTACACCAACTGCTCCCAGTGCTGTTCATTACGCCTGCAGCATGCCAGACACACACTTGTGGTAGCCAATAATGGTCACTACTTCTTCCTAATTTATTATTTCATATTTAATAAGACTGAGAGAAACTGAGAGGGAAGGGGGAGTTAGACAGGAAGAGACACCTACAATACTTGTTTCTCTGCTTATCCATCTTCCCATCTGCAGGTACTTGACGCGGGTCTTTTGTGCTTAATCAGGTGTGCCACCACCTGTCCGTCCTTCCTTCCTTTCTTTCTTTCTTTCTTACTTTCTTTCTTTCTTTCTTCCTAAAGATGTATTTAAGGAAAGAGAGATCAAAGTACCACACTGCATATCAGTGCTGGGGATCCAACCTGGAGCCCCACACATACAAGTCCTGCACTCTAACTGCTGGGCTACATCCCCAGTTGTTGCCTCTTCATTCTTTGTTTAATTAGTATTCAGAGCCTGGGACTACACCCAGGGACTCACAAATGCAAGGCCTACCACTGTGCCATTTTGTTGGCCCACTTGAAAATGTTTGCCTTATAAGAGAAACCAGTACCACTGGTCCATAATCCAGAGTTCTACTTGTCTTTTTCCTTCCTTCCTTCCTCCCTCCCTCTCTTCCTTTCTTCTTTTTTTAAGAGAGAGAGAGAGAGAGAGATGGATTGAGATCACAACAACGAAGTGTCCTTTAGTGCAGTGTAAGCCAAGCTTAAACCTGGTCATAAACATGGTGAAGCAGCGCACTGCCCGGTGAGCTTTCACCTACTCCCTTTATTTAGTTCCTATGTGATTCTGGGGATTGGACCCACAACCTCAAGCAGGCAAGCAGGCATTCTACCACTGAGCCACCTCCCTGGTTTGCATTTTTGTTTTTATTTTTTTCTGGGCCCTTTCAAAACTCTGTGAGACAGCACTCATTGTTCCTATTCACAGATGGATTCAGCATTCCTGAAGCTAAGTGCCTGCCTGGCATCACACAGTGGTTCAATAGCCTCAGTGGAGACTGGACCCTGAGCTCTGTGGCTGGACCAGCAGATGACCCATCCCAAGCTCAGAAGGGGTCATAGACTCACCCTGATCCCATGGCTACCCAGATGTCTGTCTGGCTCAGGGGTGGCTGCTTCAGCAGCTACTGTCAGCCTTAGTAACCTGTCTCCGCCTCTCCAAAACTTCCCCAGACACGCAGGTGCCAAGCTCTGACACTTGCTATAATGGCAGGGCTGGGTACCAGCAGTGCCTCATGATGACTACAGACAGATGATTAAACAGCTGGATACATGCAGAGAGGGTCATGGAAAACCCTTCAGGACCAGAGAAGGTGGGGCAGCCAGGGCCAAGGCAACCACCTACAGCCAGCTTGAGGTGCGTGGGCTGGCGCTGGACAACAGGGCACCTGGTGGGAGGAGGTGGGCAGTGCACCCAAGACAGGCTCAGGCTCACCCTAACCATGTCAGCCAAACTGGGGCAGTTCACGCTGGGGAGATGACACAGTGGTTATGCAAAAAGATGTTCTTTCATGCTGGAGGCACCAAAGGCCCCAGGGTCAGTCCCCAGCATCACCGTAAGTCAGGGCTGAGTCATGCTCTGGTAAAATTAACTTTTTAAAAACTGGGGCAGTTCATGTCACCAACCTCATAAACACACTGGACAATGGCTCCGGACAGGGGCTGGTTGATGTAGGCATGTGAGAGTCAGGTTTCAGAGGAAAGCCCCCTCCCTTCCCCAGATGCTCACATCTCAAGTTAGAGGGCAGTCAGGTTGTTCTTTACATCAGAAAAGTGACTACTGAAAAGCTGACCACCCCATGTGCAGAGTGATGCAGAGGAAGAGGAGAACCTTCTTTGGGAGGCAGTCTGGCCACAGGGAGAGAAGCACAGAGACTTTCTGGAAGCTTCTGTTGTTCACCTGTCCTCTGCATTTTGACCCACTCTGCTTACCTTCTCCACCAGACTCTGAAAGAATATCAGGTATAATACTGAGTGTCCACTGGTCTGAGGGCACTTAATCTCTGTGGCCTTCTGGAATAAGAGCTGGAATGCACACCCATGAGGACACTGAGGCATTTAAGGGTAAGATGCTTGTCTTAAGTGACACAGCTTCAGTCAAAAATTGACCCCCCACTCAAAAGAACCTTCATGCACTACTGTTGGGAATGTAAATTGGCCCAACCCCTATGGAGAACAGTCTGGAGAACTCTCAGAAGGCTAGAAATGGACTCTCCCTATGACCCTGAAATTCCTCTCCTGGGGATACATTCTAAGGAACCAAACACACCCATCCAAAAAGGTCTGTGTACACCTGTGTTCATAGCAGCACAATTTGTAATTGTCAAAACCTGAGGTGTCCAACAACAGATGAGTGGCTGAGCAAGTTGTGGTACATATATACAATGGAATACTACTCAGCTGTTAAGAATGATGAATCCACCTCCTTCACTTCAGCTTGAATGGAGCTTAAGGGAATCATGTTTAGTGAGATCAGCCAGAAAGAGAAGGATGAATATGGCATGATCTCACTCACAGAAGGTGAAAAATAAGAACAGGAGGGGAAATACAAAGCAGGATGTGGACTGGAGTTGTGTATTGCACCAAAGTAAAAGACTCAGGGTATGTGTGTATGGGGTATTGTTTAGGTCCTGGGACATGATGGTGGAGGAGGACCTAGGTGGGCAAGAGTGTCACATGGAAAACTGAGCAATGTTACACATGTGCCGACTGTATTTTACTGTGGACTGTAAGCCGTTTGACCCCCACCGCAGAGAACTGGTCCCCTAGACTCCTGGGATGTCCTCCCAGCCCTCAGCTCCACAGGGCCTGTCAGCTCAAGGTCTGGAACTGAGGCTCATGGCCTTCCTCTCCTGCCCCACACTCAGGGTTGAATGTCCACACAGTTCCAGTGGCCAACCAGCCTTCCAGTCCTTCACCCCTCCTGCTACCCAGACAACTTCACTGGGTGCAGAAGGGCAGGCAGGTGAAGAGTGTGGGTCCTGGAGTCTAATGCCAACCCAGCCCGTAACTGGCTTTGTCTCATCAGGGAGTTTTCTGCTTTTTCTCAGCCTCAGTTTCTCTATAAAGTAGGCTAGGCAAGAACTGCCATCCACAGTCACTGTGAGTGGTCACTCTCCTGCCAAGTCGTCCAAAGCAAGTCACTGCCAAGGAAGCACTTCTTCTTCTTCTTCTAGCGTTTGCCCTTCTTCCATAGCCAGTCAAGAGCGTCAGGTTGAGCCTGATGCCCCATGTCAGCACTCACCGTGGCCTCACCTTGCTCTGAAACCCTGACATCAGAAAGTCCACTTTCTAGCCACTACCACCCACCTGCTTTCCATCCCTAAAGACCTGCCCTCACCAGCCCACTCTGCTATGCTTGAGCCTGCAGGTCAGTCTCCCCTTCCTCTGGCTTCTCCTCTTCCGAAGCTTTGTGAAGACTCCATGACCAACCACTTTCTTAGCATGGCCCATCATTTTCTGGTATCTGGTCTGTTTCCATTAGGATCAGGTCCATTAGTATATAACAGAAACCCATGATAACAGCCCTTAAAAGCGGTAGAATTTATTCCTCTCACATAGAAGAGATATTTAGAGACAGTCAACCCAGAGATAGTCACGGGATAGTAGCTTTAGGTGTTTGCCCCTTCACTTGCTACTTGTTTCCTTTTAGGGACATTGCTTCACAGCCCTAGGTGGCTGTTGAAGCCCCAGCTATTATATCTTATTTCACACAACACACTGGAGGAAGAGGAAAAAATGGGACAATTCCCACAACCTGGTCTCCTTTTCTGGAACCTTCCCATTCAGCACCTTTCCTTGCATCTCACTGGCCAGAATCAGTCACTTAGATAACTCTGAATGCTTCTTACTTACTGTCCCAACTAGAAGGGCAGAGAGAGGATGGCCCTGTTGCTGCACCTGTTTGGCTAGTCCACAGTCATCCCGATGACTCCACCATCCCCTCGACCCGACTGTCTCCATTGCTGAAGAAAATAACTCAGTCATGCTGTTGGGCAAGTCTGCAGACTTGTGGCTTCCAGCCTAGTGGAGCCCCACACTCTAGAACAAGGCCATGTTCTAATAGCAATTTCCCTAGGAATTCAAGCACTCTTCTAAACACTTCCCACCCTTGTCCTCCAGCAGATTTGGCCTCTGCCCTCCCTCTCATGTCTTGAGTCCTGCCTTCTTTCCTCTGGAGATCCTCAACCAGGTGTGCACACTTCCCTGGCAAGAGGAGAGCTCTTTTCCTGAGTTCCAGTGACCCTTAACACAGAGAAGAGCCTATGCCATCAATGGAAATAAGCTGCAGAGACCTTAGAGCCAACGACTAGTAGCTTAGTCTACATGCTCAGATACAGTACTAAGCACACAAAGGCCCTCTGGGGTCCCACACAGGATGACCTGGGGTTTTGTGACTGTGGCCCTCCAGGATCCCTTCAGTCCTTCTTCACTGCAGCTGATGGGCCTGGGGACAGAGTGAAGACATAGCACCTTCTGGCTCACCAGCCATGCCTGCCTCTCTCTAGACTCAGCCCTCACTCACCACGGGTGCCAGGCACACCACTGCTTCCAAAATTGAAAATGACTCGAGAGTGTGGTATATTTTTTCTTTAAAATACTTATTCGCTTTTGTTGTCCTTTTTTTTTTTTATTGTTGTAGTTATTATTGTTGTTGGATAAGACAGAGAGAAATGGAGAGAGGAGGGGAAGACAGAGGGGGAGAGAAAGATAGACACCTGCAGACCTGCTTCACCACTTGTGAAGTGACCTCCCTACAGGTGGGGAGCCGGGACTCAAACTTGGGATCCTTAAGCTGGTCCTTGCGCTTTGTACCACCTGCACTTAACCTGCTGTGCTACCGCATTTTTTTTAACCAGAGCACTGTTCAACTCTGGCTTATGGTGATGCAGGGGATTGAACCTGGGACTTTTACAGCTGCAAGCATGAGTTTCTTTGCCTAACCATTCTACCCTGACTCAAGTGCCAGTATTTCTGCACTTTTAAGGCAATGGTGTTCATATTCTTACAAAAATGACCCACTCCTTTGCGTGTGGGTGCAGATATCCCCAGGGTTCAGGACTGATCGAGGCAGCTTCCACTCTTCCAGGAATGGAGAAAGGAACCAGCATCAAAGGCCCTGAAAAGAATCTTCCAAAGCCTCTGACTCCCACTTGCCAGGGTGAGCTGGAGACTGTTCCCTGGATGCCCACATTGCTCAGCCACTCAACCTCTTCCATCCCCATTGGGGCTGATAAGCCTGGGTCAGGAAATGGCTTTATAGCTCAGGGGTTCCTACTTAGTGTGAAAAGTCTGTCTCAGAAACTACTATAAAAAGGAGCAGAAATAACAGATGTGCCTCTTCGTCTGCATTTATCACACATCTTGCAATAGCTACTCATTTTCACATTTTCTTCAGTCACTTCCTCCCTCCAACATGAATTACTTAAAATAACCATCACCGCCCAGGGTCAGCCTCACAGCCGGGCCAGGCAAGCAGGTGCCCTCAGACAGCCAGAGGGGAGCCTAGCCCCATCACCACCCTGCTGACCTCGGCTGGTGAGAACACCATGGCTTTCCTTCCTAAAGCCCGAGGTAGTACTGTGTGAGACACTGTGGAAGCTCTCCTCTACTGAAGAGGCTGGGTAAGCCCAGGGACTTTGCTGAGGACAAGCTAATTCCCAGAGGTTGGACTAATTTACATTCCTACCTGCAGTTCAGGAGGGTTCCTTTACCCTCACAACCTCTCTAGCATGTTGCTGTCATTTCACTTCAGACTGTATCCAGAAATGCCCGGCCTGAGATGTCAACCCTCTGACTCCAATACCCTGGTGAGACCCTTCCTAACACACTGGACTCCCTAGTTCCATTTAAAATGGTGTATTCCCTAACAAAGTTACAGAACCTATAGCTCAGGGCCCAAGTGATAGGGTACATGTACACATACACTCATAAGTTAGAGGAAAATACATACTTTGGGGTGAGTGTGCTCAACAGTCTGCAGTGAGACACAGACTCACTAAGTGCAGCAAGCAATTAGAAAGAACTAAAGGGAGTCCGGGTGGTAACGCAGCAGGTTAAGCAGGTTTGCAGGGCTTTCTCTGCCCGTCTTCCCCTCCTCTCTACATTTCTCTGTCCTATGCAACCACAACATCAGTAACAATAACTACAACAATAAAAAAAAAGAGCAACAAAAGGGAATTTTTTTTCATTGTTGTTATTGATGTCCTCGTTGTTAGGTAGGACAGAGAAATGGAGAGGAGAGGAAGACAGAGAGGGGAGAGATAGACACCTGCAGACCTGCTTCACCACTTGTGAAGTGACTCCCTGTAGGTGGGGAGCCAGGGGCTTGAACCAGGATCCTTACGCCGGTCCTTGTGCTTTGTGCCACATGCACTTAATCTGCTGTGCTACCGCCTGACTCCCAATAAATATTAAAAAAAAAAAAAAAAAGACCGTAATGGTGGTCAAACAGTTGGCGCAAGCAGATAAGCTGTTGCACTCTCAAGCATGAGGTCCCAAGTTCAATCCCCAGCAGCACATTACCAGAGTGCTATCTGGTTCTTCGTTCTCCTCCTAGCCCTCTCACTAACAATTTTTTAAAAGTCACCATAAAATACTTAATCAAATATTTACTAGTTAGGCTACTTTCCTCTCCTACCCCCTACACTTCACTTCCCCCACTTTAAGTGTAACCTTGTCAGATAAAGTAAGGACTACAAAAATTGAATAAGGGCAAGAGTCCAGCACATTTTAATTATGGCCCTTTTGGTCACTACAAGGCTTCCCCATTATCTGGGGCTCTAGTCAGGGAATCCTGGGATTCCCATATACATATGACAGGCCTAGACCTCTAATAGATCCCTCTCTCTACCATCACTGGTCACTACCATCAGGAACATCATCAAAAGCCCTGTTGTGAGCCTCTCCATCCAGGACCTTGCCCTCACTGTAGAGCAACAATGATAGGGACTGCCCCACTTTCTGAAGGGAGACTGGGTCAACATACTCTGCCACTCAAGCAAGACTGGCCCTGAAATTAGTGCAACCTAGAATGTTCCCAGCCTTGACCATGGACTGTGAACTCAGACTGACAGGGACACAGAGGTTATACAGGTTCCTGTGCTAAGTATGAATAGACATGAAACCCAGGACAGATTAATGGGGTTTACAATTGATGGTATGTATATACTCTCCTCATATTTGGGAACTACTATCTACCCTAATCCAGCTTTCTAATCTATTCTCAACTCTGACACCATCTTTCCAGACAATACTTTTAGCCCACCTGCATGTTAGCTCTCAGGCTCAGGCAAAAACTGTACTAAAAATATTTTCCAAATTGGAGACCCCCAAATCTCATCTTTTATATTCTTACCTTTAGGTAATACCAGGGGCTTGAACCCAGATCCTTGTGCACTGTAATGCATATGCTTAACCAGTGCACCACCACCTGGCCCCAATAAACCTTTTTTTTTCCTTTTTGCCTCCAAGGTTATTGCTGGGGCTCAGTGCCTGCACTACGAATCCATTGCTCCTAGAGGCCATTTTCCTCCTTTTGTTGCCTTATCGTTGTTACTACATTGTTGTTGTTGGATAGGACAGAGAAATGGAGAGAGGAGGGGAAGACAGTGAGGGGGAAAGACAAGACACACAGACACCTGCAGACCTGCTTCACCACTTCTGAAGTGACCTTCCTGCAGGCGGAGAGCCGGGGGCTCGAATCAGGATCCCTATGCCAGTGCGCTTTGCACCATGTGCACTTAACCCATTGCACTAGGGACCAGCCCCCCATAAACCTCTTTTTAAAAGAACATCTGAAAACTAATATTTTATAAAAATTGTATTTTGTGAAAAGATGAAATAGTTATGGAACACTTTATTGGTTGAAGAAAAATAGGTAAGTGGGTCCAGGACCAATATGAATGGTCTGAAGCTCAAAACCAGAAGCTTCTGTTGACCACTAAATTTTCTCTAGATATAAAAAAGCACACTTACTGGAAACAAAGATCCTTTAAAATTCTCCAATAGGGTAACTGGCTTTATACTATGAGTTACAGACTAATTCACACTCATACTCTCACTTCATCATTTTCATTTTCTCCTGAAACATTTACATATAAATACCTCATAACCTAATATCATGTCTTATTTCATTTGGCCTTAATTATCCTGATACAAACCAAACATGTATACTTCTGAGCAGAAATAAAAATAAAATCCAAAATTGTTTCATCACTGAATATAAGCACCGCCAGCACCAATATACATTGTCAGTAGTTACCAAAGCAAGAAAAGCCCTCTATTTCTATGGGGGGGAGGGGGCGGGAACTAAGTATTTTTAAATGACAAGTTAACTAGTTCCTTTACTAAAATAAAATATACCATAAACTGCTGGGTGACCTTTAAGTAGTAACTAAGATAGCCTCCCTGACACATTACAGTTGGCTAAGAAATGCAGACTAGAAGGGGTCGGACCATAGCGTAGCAAGTTAAGTGCACGTGGTACAAGGACCAGAGTAAGGATCCTGGTTCAAGCCCCCGGCTCCCCACCTGCAGAAGGGTCACTTCACAGGAGGTGAAGCAGGTCTACAGGTGTCTTATCTTTCTCTCCCCCTCTACCTTCCCCCATCTCTCTGTCCTATCCAACAACAACAGCATCAATAACAATAAGTACAACAACAATAAAACAAGGGCAACAAAAGGGGATAAATAAATAAAAAAAAGAAATGCAGGCTAGGAAAATAAACTGCTGAAAGTCAAGGTCTTGGTAAAAATATTTACCAACTATTAACATAGCACCAAAACCCAGGATGGTGCTAGAATACAAAAAGACAGTAAAGTATGGCAGAATGGCTCAGTAGTTAAGACAGCAGCTGCAGCCTGTTCTTGGCTTATACTCTTCAATTGTGCTGTTGGGGGGAAATGGGAAGGAATACAGTTGTCAGGGTGTCAATCACGAAGTGTGAAGCTGTGTACTGGGCAGGGTAGATAACAAAGGTTATGCAAAAAGACTTATGCCTGAGGCTCAAAGGTCCAGGCACCACCAACAGCCAGAGCTGAGCAGTGCCCTGGTTTAAAAAAAAAAAAAAAAAACCTGTTTATCTCGATATGCAGAGTAGGTGGGAGCTGACTGCTAGCTTTTATACTTGCAAATGTCTTAAGCTTGAGGGTAGTCACTGAATTGTTCTTACCTTGTTAAGTCTGGCAAAGGCCTTACAGTTCTATGCCACAGCAACTATAGCAAACAAGGGGGGTGGGGAGGGGAGGAGGGGTTGTAGCTTAGTGATCATGCTGGTGTCATAAGGCCTTAGTAACACATACGGCATAAGACATAAAAGTACTCACCTTCAAAGACATACAAAATGTAACCAAAATGTTAAGAATATAAACGTAATCGTATTTTTGAATGTTAATTTTGCCTGTAGCGGATAAATTCAAAGTAGGTGTGTAATTTCAGTGTAAAGAACCCAAAATAAACACTAAGCTTGTTCACATAAAATAGTGAAAAGGAAACAAAGCTGGTGTATTGCACCAAAGTAAAACTCTGGAGGGGGTGGGGGTAGGCTCAGGTCCTGAATCATGATATGGGAAGACCTAGTGGGGGTTGAACTGTTATGTGGAAAACTGAGAAATGTTGTGCATGTACAAACTATTGTATTTTACTGTCGACTGTAAACCCAATTAAAAAAAAAAGGGGGGGAACAAAGCACAGAGGTGGTGGTTACACAAACCAAACCAATTCCCACCAGTCTTTTCATTTACCTTATAAAAACCTCACTGGTAAAGTGAAGGGGGTAGGGCATCTGAGAATCTAAAGGGTAACAAAATGATAACAAATATACATTATTTATTAACAAACTATACCACACAAGTCAGGTTAATTTCTTTTTCCCGTTACATAGCTAACAGGAATTGCATCTGCATCTAGAGCAGTAACATAACATTTTACTAGAAAGAAAATAGATATCTGGACCAAAGGACTGTAACAAGAACTAGAAATTTAATATCTAAGAAGGTAAAATTGGCAACCAGAGTGCAGCTATGGAGAGAAGATTCAGGTTTGTTTTCCACACGTTTAATAAGCAGCTCTCCAAAAGGGATAACACATTAAGTAAAGAGATCTTAGATAATGTAGCCAAAGGTCAGGTGATGTAGAAAATGACACAGAATTCACTCAGTACAAAAGGATCACAGAGACCACGAAAACTTGAGGAACTGTAAAGAACACCAAGCACCAACAGGTCAGCTCCCTGGTGGTGCACCGGTTCTGAAGTAGTGTGTCCCTATTTCAACTGAAACTGGTGAGTTCCTGATGTGGGCACTTCAGTTGGAAAAATAAATTCCTTACTTGTTTCAAACATGACTTCATTTCTAAAGTATGAGAGACATCTAAACATGAAGCAAGTATTAACTCCTTGAGAATTTATAAATTATTTAGAAAGTAAAAAGGAAGCAGAAGTATAAAATTTGGATGGAAATATTTTTTGAGGGCAAAACCCTTTCCTGGGGGATTTGCAAGCAAACACACTCTAAGAGAGTCATTTCCAAAGTGGGCTTCAAGTCCATTTCCCCCAGCCCTTATTTAAATTAGACCATTTAAATTTTTATTTTGCTTTTTAGAAGATTTCCTTTTAACAAGAGGGGAATTTGATGCTGTTTGCACCCCTTTGTTTTCATTTAAGTTTGAAAATCATTGCTAACAGACTGAAGTCACATTGTGACAAATCTAATCAGTGATCTACACATATATTGTCAGGTACTAAAATCTAAAAAGTTTCAAGAAAAATTTGTATCATTCTATAAAATAAAGGTAAGAAAGGTCATAGGAAGCAATTGAATTTTGCTATTTTCACCTTCCTTAAATGTGTTCTACCACTGTTTCCTAGCCCTTGATATTTCTACACAGTGGGAACAAAATCCTAATGAACATCCCAATGATGCATCTCCACATACACTTCATTCAACAGCTGCATCGAGTTTTTGTGAGAAAGCAAGTCTCAAACTGATAGAAATCTAGAGAGTGAGAATATACAATTACCAAAAATAACACAGTTGGGGCAGACTCTGCAGACTGTTCCTCACCACAATCACTAATAAAGAGCAGCCAAATTTTAGAATTTCACTACATTCTGTATTCATTAGCAAACAATGTCAAAGTGTAAATGACAATCTGGATAAAATGCATTAACACAAAGACTATTTTTCTTTGATAGAATCAGGGAAAATTGTGAGACTGCAGGAAGCAAAGGAGAACTCAAGCTTTGGCCACTAATCAAGACTTCAGTGGGACAGAACAAATCTCCATGGAAAGGATTCATTCAGCAAACAGACTTCTATGTATTTTTCCTTCACATCAGGTTAAGCAGAAGTTGTCATTTTAGAATCACAGATTGTATCTTTTTCTTTCAATTAGAAAAAAGTTTACTTGAATATTTACATAACTTTATTGCTGTTTATTACAACAAAAATTTTAAACTCATTTGTAGAATCCATACAGTATCATAAAACTGAAATCCGTTTCTTAAGATACAGCAATGGCTGAGTATATCTGATGCTCAGAGTACACAGTGTGTGTAAGAAAAATCCTTGATGTCTCTTGGTACTTGTTGCAGTCATCTGTGTTCATCTCTCAGAAAGCAAAATAATCCATTTGACTTTTCAATAAATATCAAAGTAATCATTAACAAAACAAAACAAAATGAAACAAACAAACAAACAAAAAAAATTTCTCACAGACCAGAGATCCAATAAAGAACAGTTCTGATGAATGATTCCTAGAATCAAGAGACTGAGTCCTTTAGTCCAATGAGATGATGTCAGGAATGTTGCTTCCACTGCTGGTGATGACCCCTGTCTCACTCCTGCTGCTGGATGAGCTAACATGAGGACTGCTTTCATGGGGGCTGGTGGTGGTGACTGATGTACTGCTTGCTGTTAAGGGTGAGGTGAGACTATCCAAAAACATAGGAGGACAGTACTGCTTGAAACAAACAACGATGCTGATGAGGAAAAGGCTATGTTGACTTTAAATAGACTAGAAATTGTTAAGACAGCTACATATTTAAATCCCAGTCAAACTTATCTAGGAATTTCTGGAAAGTAGCACAAATTTGGTTGTTTTACATTATTTAGTAAATGTAGCATATTCTAGTTTTTTCTCAAAAACTGTAGGATTTGCTTGTTAACAAAATATTAAGGATTATGTATAAAAATGCCAACAAAAATGAGTTATTTAACAATAAATGTTGGCTCCACCATCATAACTCATATCCAAATCTTAAAAGAATTTATTAATGACACACAATCCAGGTTTAAATCACAATACAAAAGGTTAATATAAACTCATTTTAATGGTATTAGGCAAAAATACTAATACAAAATTCAGTAATTTTCCCCAAGTTTAGTATCAGACTCTTAGGAAAGTTAAAATTGATTAGCTGAATGATGACATTTGACTCTCATACATACGTATCCCCATAGCACTACCTGTGTGACTAGAATAGCATTTGTGCTAAAATAGAAATAATGTGGTAGTAAACTACTTAGCTCAGAGACTTATATAGTTATAGATCTAGGGATAAAGCTTAAAGAAGATCTAGTCTTATTGTTTGTGTGACATACCCTCCAATAATTTAATTTCAAGTGACCTTCTCATCTAGGTTGAGCAAATTCAAACCTGTTTAATACTCTTATTGAGGAGACAAAATAAGAGCTAAAAACTTTTTTTAAATCATTTTTTAAAGTGAACATTTTAAGTGAGAAACAAATGCAATGACTTTAATGTAGTCAGGTCTGTTATATACTGCAAGAGGAGACTTGCTAAGTTTAACTTTGTTAATTAAAAAAAAATAATCATGTAATTACTATTGAATAGAGACAAGAGAAATTGAGGGAAAGGAAAAATATAGAGGGAGAGAGACAGAGAGACAACTGCAGCCCTGCTTCACCACCTCTTGTGAGGCTTTCCTCCTACAGTTGCGGATTGGGGGCTTGGACCCAGGTCCCTGCACACTGTAATGTGGCACTTATCCAGGTGCACCACGGCCTGGTCCCCTGTAGGGAAATTGTGAGGATGTGGTTGAGCTTGGCAGGGCTTGACCTGAGGGGCATGTCCATCCTGTCAGTCCCCCCCCCCCTTCTCTCTCTTTCCATCCTGTCAGCCTCCTGAGAGGTTGAGTGAGGAGGGACATGACCCCCCCTAAGATTTGCCTGTCTTATCATACTCCCTGCCTCACAAAGCACCATGCATTCCTGATACTATGGCCTGCTGCTTTATTATCTACATAATCATAGTTTTGCCTGAAAGGTCTCCTCCCTAATTCCCCGCAGGGTATTATTAATACTACCAGTTAAACCCCTAGCAACAGTTGTTATGGAAGTCCCTACCTTTCCCAGCCCCCTTTTACCTTTCTCCGTCCCTTTCCTAACCATTTATGGTACTGTCAAGCCACTTCCCTTTTCCGACTTGGGGCTTCCATGGCCAGCCAGGAAGTGCACGCAGGCACAGACCCAGCGGCTGACACTGGCCATTGCAGTTTGTGCCACATGGCATAACCAGATGTGTTACTGCATGACTCTAGAGCGCTCAGATGAATAAAGATTTGAACAGCCTCACTGCCACAAGCTTGGTTCCTGGGTCATATCTCTCTCTCTCTTCCACGTCACTAGCCCGCTAGCCTGACAGTCCCCTGTAACTTTAAAATGACTGAGTAAAAGAAGATCAGTAAACTTATTTGATTAAGGTTGGGGCAGAAAGCATAATGGTTATGCAAAGACACACTTATGCCTGAGGCTCCAAAGTCCCAGATTCAATTCCACCCCCACCCCTTCACCATAAGCCAGATCAGTGTTCTGGTGTAAAAAAAAAAAAAAAAAGACATTTGATCAATATTAATTTTATATAATGTCTTTTTTTTTTCCCCTCCAGGGTTATTGCTGGGCTTGGTGCCTGCACCATGAATCCACCGCTCCTGGAGGCATTTTTTTCCCCTTTTGTTGCTCTTGTTGTTGTAGCCTCGTTGTGGTTATTATTATTACCACTGTTGATATTGTTTGTTGTTGGATAAGACAGAAAGAAATGGAAAGAGGAGGGGAAGACAGAGAGGGGGAGAGAAAGATAGACAACTGCAGACCTGCTCACCGCCTGTGAAGCGACTCCCCTGCAGGTGGGGAGCCAGGGGCTCAAACCGGGATCCTTACCAGTCCTTGCGCTTTGTGCCACGTGCACTTAACCCACTGCACCACCACCCGACCCCCTATAATGTCCATTCTATCCTTAGAATTACAGAACAAGAATTTAAACTGAAGTTGTTTAGTCTAACTAATCTTCAGATCCCTTAAAAAGAGAATAGCAAGCCAAGGTTAAAGTTGCCAGTGTGTGAGAAGAGTAATAACTAAAACTCAGGCTGCTTTAAAAAAAAAGGCTCATAAATGAAATTAGTTTCATACACAAAAAATATTTCAAGGGAGATAGGTCAGGAGAAAAGTCCAACTCTAATGATAGCTGAGTTGCCAGGTATTAAACTTTTCTCAAATCAATTTATAACTTTCTAACAAAATTGGGGAAAGAATCTGAGATAGGTAAAACAGGAAGTGGGTTGGGAAGATATCATTATGGTCCTTATACAAAAAGACTTCTATGCTATCAGTACCAAGGGTCCCTGGTTCAATCTGAGAACCACCATAAACCAGAGCTGAGCAGTGCTCTGGTATTATTAAAAAAAAAAAAAAAAAAAAAAAAAAAAAGGAAGGAAGGTAGGATAAGAAAGTACATATTGGGGGGCCAGGTGGTGGTGCACTTGGTTAAGCGTGCACATTACAGTGAGCAAGGATCCAGGTTCAAGGTCCTGATCTCCACCTGTAGGGGGAAAGCTTCATGAGTGGTGAAGCAGGGCTGCAGGTGTCTCTGTCTCTCTCCCTATCTTTCCCTCTCAATTTCTCTCTGTCTCTATACAATAATAAATAAATAAAACATTAAAAAATTTTTTTAAAAAAATTTTTAAAAATTAAAAAAAAAAGTACATGTTTTTAAAAGAAAGACAAATAAAGCCCAGAATTTTATAATATATTTCTACTACTACTTGGACAATTTTTGACTGCTCAGTAACAAAATGGTATTTTTCTTTTATCAAGCAGATACTACAGTTCTGCTATATATGCTATGTCTTGAATTCTTGGAATATATAGAGGCTGCAACCTTTTTAACCTTGTGCCCTTTATATGTACTTACATACATATCTGCACAAGTACTCACGAGATAGGCAATACAGAGGTAAAGTAGAATGAGTCTATGGTTTCTAGAGCCAAGTTAAGTTAGCCTGCTCCTAAGCATGCCAGGTAGTACTAAGAAATCAAAAGCCTCTCAGTTCCAAAATTATCTTGTTTAAATAAATAAATAAATGGTGATACTCCTAAGAAATCATTATTAATCTATGTTAGCAGAACTGATTTTCTAAAAAACCATATGGAGAGACTTCCAGAAGTCATGGCTATAAACAGTGAACAGCAAAGACTCTCCCCCCAAAACAACAAATATTGACAGCCATCAAATCCACAAACCTCATTCAACTGCAGCTAGGACATCTGCAGATACTGAGCCCTCAGGTGGTGGTGGTTTGCATAGCCAGGGCAAGAGGGGGCACAGGATTGAAGCCAAGCACCAGAAGGCTGTGAGCTCCAGCAACAAATGTACCATTTACCTCTCAGCAACAGCAGTCTGAGCTTTGACCCATGGCCTTGGGGTGAGAATCTGTTGAACTGGTGGCAGGGTCACACCACAGCAGCAGGGGATTTGTCAGACCAGTCTGGCCTGCCTCCCCTAACAAAGGCAGAAATACAGAAGGTAATTTGTGGCAGTCGATAGCCACATGGTAAACGGAGTCCTGCTTCTTTAAACACAACTCCAACCTAGTAGCAAACACCCACGGCTTGAATTCAGACTGCAAGTCTACAGAGAAGCCATATATATATACGACACAGAGTATAAAATAGCTCAAGGAAATAACAAGAAGTATAGCTCCACCCCTTACTATAGAAACAAAGTGAAATCTAAATTATAATAGTATCACCTGTTGTCTCAGTAATAACCAGCACAATACATGCGCAGAGAGATAGCAAAAATAAAACTTCAGATCATGACAACTTCTATCAAAAAGACAGAAATGAAACTGAAGGCCTCCAGGAAATTTTAGATATACAGGGGGCTAGTAGAGAAAACTCATTATGAGGTACCTTCAAGAGTCTAAGCACAGTATTGAGAAGCATACTGAAGAGTTGAAAGAAGATTTTATTAAGGAGTTAGAAACACAAAGGATATACATGTCTTTCCTGAAGACTCCTGGCATCCGAGAGACGGCAGTCAAGGTTGCCTGGGACTGGTCTCAACATCTACAGCAATTGTTGGTTGTCAGGAAAGCAAGACAGCAGTCCTGAAGGTGGCTCAGTGGATCAAGTGTTGGGCTCGCAAGCATGAGGTCTTGAGCTCTACCCCTGGCAGCATGTGCACCAGAGTGATGTCTGGTTCTCTATCTCTTCCTTCCTTTCTCTCTCATCAATAAATAAAATATTTGAAAAAAGAGAGAAAAAGAAAAGAAAATACAAAGGAAGAGCTCCCAGTTTTCCAAGAAAGTAGAAAACATAAAAGATACAACTTCAAAGAGAATTTACCAAAAGCAGTTAGAAAGCATGAAGAAAAAAGCTCAGGAAAAAAAAGAAAGAAAAAACTTCAAGTAGAGTTGCAGGATGTGAATGACACTTTGAGCGCACTACAAGTTCAAGTAACAGGCACTGGGAAGCAGATCACTCAAGCAGAGTAAAGAACTTCTACACTAGAAGATACAATTAGCCCATTCTTTCAATTTAGAGATGGAAAGGTTTAATGTAAGCATGATAGGAATTCATGAAGAGGACAGTGAAGGGAACAGAGGCTATAGTCAGGGAAATTATAGCTGAGAATTTCCTCACCTAGGCAATACTCAGAACATAAACTTCCTGGAAGCAGAAAGTACATTCAGATAGCTAAATACAAAAAAGACCAACACCAAGACACATAGTCAAACTATTAAAACTCAGCAACAAGGAGAGAATATTGCAGGCTGCTAGGTAAAAGAAGTGACATACAAGGTTAAAGTTATCAGGCTCTAATCATATTTCTTTTCACAAACCTTAGAGGCAAGGAGAGAGCAGAATGATATACTCAAAACACTAAAAGGTAAAAACTGCCAGCAACGTATATTCTTTTTTAAAAACCATTTAAAAATTATTTATTTATTCCCTTTTGCTGCTCTTTTTTATTGTTGTAGTTATTGTTGTTGTCACTGATGTCGTCATTGCTGGATAGGACAGAGAGAAGTGGAGAGAGGGGAAGGGAGAGGAGAGGGAGAGAAAGATAGACAATTGCAGACTTGCTTCACTACCGTCCATCTCCCAGCAACATATATTCTATCCTGCAAAGTTGTCCTTCAATATGAGGGGAAAATAAAGGTCTTTTCAAATACTCAAAAGCTAAAGGAATTTGCCACCATCATCCCCACCTTGCAGGAACTGCTGAAAGGAGTCCCATGAGAAAAGAAGAAACAAAGGTTTCTTCAACAACCTAAAGCAACCCTTAAAACTTAAGAACCAGAATGGATGTAAATAAACCATATATATCATTAATCACCTTAAATATGAATGGCCTAAATTCACCTGTCAAGAGACTCAGAGCAGCTAAATGGATTAAAGAACAAGATCCATCTATGTCTCCAGGAAACACACATTCAAAGAAAAGATAAACAGAAGCTTAATGTAAGAGGATGGAGCAAGAAAAAAGGGCAGAAAAGAGGGCAGAACAGCAATTCTGTTCTCAGATAAAATACACTTTCATGTAAAGAAAGTAAGCAGAGATAGAGATGGACACTACATAATATTCAAAGGATAAATTCAATAAGACATAACCATTATAAATATATATGCTCCAAATTTAAGCACACCCAAATATATAAAACAAGTACTCACTGAACTTAAAAGAGATTAACAGAAGCACAATAGTAGGGGATCTTAACACCAGTTACAGCAAGAGACTGATCATACACATACACACACACACACACACACACACACACACACACACACACAAAAGGGAAATAGCAATTTTGAAGGAAACCATAGACAAAATGGATCTGTTATATACAGAACTTTCCATCCCAAAAGAAATACACATTCTTCTCAAATACATAAAGATTATTCATAAGGATTGACCATGTTGGGCCAAAAAGACAGCCTAAATAAATGTGAATATTAAAATCATAAAATGCATCTTCTTAGACCATGATGGTATGATGCTAGAAATCAACCACAAAAAGAAAAGAAAAACTTCCCCAAAGTATAGAGACTAAACAACATGCTTTTGAATAACACATGGGTCACTGAATAAATCAAAAAGACATCAAGAATTTCCTTATATCAATTAATTGCAGCCTTGAGAGGGAAGTTTATAGCAACACAAGCCCACATAAAGAGGAGAATCACTAATAAAGCATCTAACAACCCAAATGAACCAATTAGAAACAGCAACAACAGAACCAAATGTCAGCAGGAGACAGGAAAAGTTAAAATCAGAGCAGAAATCAACAAAATAGAAAATAAGAAGACTATTAGGAAGATTAATGAAAATAAGAGCTGGTTCTTTGAAAGCTGGTTTGTCTATAAATAATATAGATAAACCACTAGCTATATTCATTAAGAGAAAAAGAAAGCTATAGTAAAATTACTCATAAATAAAGGAGTTATTACAATAGACGAGGCAGAGATACAATAATCATGCAAGACTACTATGGAAATAAATTCGACAACTTAGGGAACACTCCCAAACACATTTTATGAGGCTAGTATCACTCTGGTCCCCAAAGCAGAAAAGATTTTCACCAAAAAAGAAAACTATAGGGGGTTGGGCGGTAGCACAGCAGGCTAAGTGCAGGTGGCGCAAAGCTCAAGGATCCCGGTTCAAGGCCCCGGCTCCCCACCTGCAGGGAGTTCGCTTCACAAGCTGTGAAGCAGGTCTGCAGGTATCTTATCTTTCTCTCCCCATCTTCCCCATCTCTCTCCATTTCTCTCTGTCCTATCCGGCAACAATGACATAATCGACAACAATAACCACAACAATAAAAAAAAAAAACCCAACAAGGGCAACAAGAAGGAAAATAAATAAAGTATTAAAAAAAAAAACTATAGACCTTTATCCCTGATGCACATTGATAAATGGGTGTTGGACCTTCTTTTTCTGCATCAATTGATAAAATCAAGTGATTTTTATCTTTTTACTGATAGGGTAGATGGTATTGAATCATTTGTGGACACTGATCCATCAAAAATTACCATTATTATTAAGTCTTAACTTCTGACAACTTAGCACTACTTTTGCTCATTTTAATCACTCAAATGTTTATAATAAGTGCCAACAAATTGTTAAACTAAGTACAATTATAATTCAGATATTAAGTACAAGTTACTTTAAGGTGGAAAACAGCAAATTTTCTTTTTCCTCCAAATAAAACTTCGGAATATTTATATAAGTGCCTCTCAATATAAATAATTGAGTTGACTGTCCTGATTTTATGCAACTGGTTATTTTTAGTAAGTATGACATAATTAACAATCAAATACAAATTAGTTGCTTAAATTCAGGATACATACCTGAGGATCAACTGGAATAAGGGAAAGAAAATCCAAACCTAAAACAAAAATGCTTTGTTAATAACTCTCCCATATTTTGGAATCAGTAATTATTTCCTCAAATAATTTTGTGTTTATTATAAGTAAAATAACATTTGGGATAAGTGCTTACCATTCAGCCTTAGGAAAGTTCTATGTTATAGATTAGTGATACTTAATGTGCATAAAACCTCAAAATAAATACATTCTCCAACAGAACAATTAGAAAAGCCATCTCCTAGCTACTTAGAATTAGTAGTCCAAAGCATCCCAGAGAAACTAGTCAAAGTAATTTTTCTCCTTGTGTGAAAGACAATAAAAACATAAAATTGAGCATTAAAAAACAAACTTGGGCTCTTATGGTACTTGAGTATTTTTTTTCCTAGAAATGCATTATTTTGAGCTTCACTGAAAATATCACTTCTTATGCCTATTTCCTGAATGGCTCTCTGTCCCCATTTCCACATTAAAAAAGTCCAACACTACAGTGAAGGTTCCTGCTAACTGTAGCTCACTAACTTAATTTCAAAGCCCACTACATTAACTAAATGTAAACCAAATATATGGCACTCTCCAATTATGCTTTAGCAACAGGAATTTAGAAAAGATTATCAGCTAATACCACCTAAAGTATTAAAGTCGTTACAATAAGTAATAAAAAATTTCAGGTCTGCAAATCAAGCAGTAAACTTCAAAGCCTGTAGCCCAAGAGATGGCACATTAGAAAAGTTCTGGACTTGTAAGCATGAGGTCCTCAGTTCAATTCCTAGCACTGCATATGCCAGAGTGCTTCTCTGATTTTTCTCTCATGAAATAAATAATCTCTAGTGTCAGCAAGATAGCTCACCTGGATACTGCACTTGCTTAATCATGCTCATGACCCAGGTTTGAGGCCCATCCCTCACCACACTGAAGGAAGCTTTGCTGTTACGTTATCTTTCCTTCTTTCTCTTTTCCTATGTGAAAAAGCTGGCTCAAAGCAGTGAAGCCCCAGCAACTACCAGGGGGGAAAAAAGGCTTAAAGCTTAAACACGCACAAACACTTCAAAGTCAGTTTTTCTACAGCACTATTTCATTAAATTTCAAAATATTTTTAAGATTCATAAAATATAGGTAACTAAAACAGGCCAATTTCTATTTGAGTCTATAAATTTTCATATGCTGGCCATTTCACTTCAAATTTAAATCAGACGGAGTTTGAAACTATACTGTTACTCAAAACAGTATTATTAGGGATGATATATAAAAAATATTTCCTACCCAGTATTAATTTACAGTTAAATGTTCTAAGTGTTTTTATTTCTTTGTAATGTCTGAATATAAGAATGCTTACCAAGTAATATAAATTACAGCAGCAATGACTAGATAAATATTCCATTTCCAAAGCAAATGCAGCCAGGGAGAATGATACTGGGTTGAGCACACACATTTCCACACATAAGGATATCCGTCTCCCCACTACAGGGAGGGAGAAGCTTCACAGTTGGCGACCCAAGGCTGTAGGTGTATATATTCTCTTCCCCTCGCAATCCTCCCCTCCCCTCTCAGTTTCTCTCTCTCCTGCCAAATAAATGGGGGGTAAAAATGGCCACTAGGAGCAATGGATTTTTGGTATAGGCACAGAAACCCAGCAATTAACTCTAGTGGCAATTAAAAAAAGTGGCATGCCTCAAAATATACAGATTATCTATACAGTAGTGATATCCGCTAAACTTTCTGCTTTTATTGACCAGTACATCAAAAATGATTAAAGTACCAGGGAATGAAAAAAGCCTAGCACATGTGCAATATCACCACTGGGTCTCCCTGAGGTAGCAATTTTATTCTTTACTTTTTGAGTGAGGAAGAGAGGGAGAGGAAAGATGGGAGCAAGATGAAACCACAACACAGTCCACCACCCAAAGAATTTCTCCCATGCTATCCATGGTGCTATGTGGTACATGGGCTCAAAACCAGGGCCACATACAGGGTAAGGAACACAATCTACCAAGTGAGTTATCTCCTGGACCACTAGTAATTGTAATTTTACCTAATACTTCTAATACTTTCTGAGAATTTTACATATTCAGCATAGTTATTACCCAAAGTTTTGTTTAAGTTTGCATCATACAGCTTTAGTGAAAGACTGTGGTCACCACCTATTTTTGCTAAGCAGAAGAAATCCAAAGAGTACTGTTAATCTGACAGTAGAGGGTGAAAGCAAGTCAAAAGGTTTTGGAAGTCAGTGTCATAGAGGCAGGTATAAACTAGGAATGGCAAGAGAGGCACAAACTCCTTCCTAGGAGACTACCATCCCTGCTATTACTATACAGTAGTGCTGTTTATTTCTCCCTCTATTTGTCCCTGGTGAGGCTGCTTATGTCAATACCATACATCCACAATGCAGTGTGTTCACACACATACCCCATCAGCATATTAAAAAAATGGTTTCATAGGGACAGTCTATATTCAGATAGTGGGGTAAATAAACACTGAGTAAGTAACAAAATAAGCTACAGGAATGGCATTAAATGAACTGGCTTCATTCTAATCATCCTGTCTTGTTTCAAATGACAGAACAATGTTCTTTTTATAATAGCATCTGCTTTTTTACAGCTTACTTAATTTCATATGTTCAATCACTTTTAAAGTTTGTTGAATCAGTCAATTTGAATAAATGAAACCTTTTATAACATAGCTTAAAAGATGTACTGGTACTTTTGAAATATTACATACCAAAGTCAAATCATTTAAAATGTGTTATTTCTAAATGTTTGTAAAGTGTTTTCATTTCATGGGTTCACCATTCGATTTGAATGACAGATATAGTCATCAAACTGTTTTTGCAGTGCTAGCATTGGAGGATGCCCATCAAGGTGTACAGACTATTCTTCATATTCCATTGTTTCAACATGCAGTTTTTTTTAATTCACATGTGTCAGTAAATATGCATAATGTTGAGAAAAGATGTGAGACTTATTTGACATGTACCTTTAGATACCTCATCCAGACAACTGAATAATTTATACATAATTATCTAGAAATTGTTTTTAAGTTTTAGTTGAAATACTAGGCTGTCTCCTAGCATTAAACTGATAAAATCTTTAAGGCTCAGTAAGGTTTGTGGTCCCTCCTACAAGTTTTACTAAAACTACTCTTCTCAAACACACTGAAATTACTATACTTCAGAAGTTATTCCTAATGAAAAATTTAAATTATTAAACCCTTAAATTTTAAGTATCCATCCAAATTCTTCTATGTAAAGGATAAAGTCATGAATAGTGATTAAAATGTTAGTCTTATTTCTATGTTTAGGAAAACACTACTTTCTTAGTTTCACCATCAGCTCCAACTGCAGTAATATGTTGTATTGGCACCTGAATGCCCTCATAAGTATATTTCAATTGAAAATGCTCTTTATTTTTAACTAAAAAGCAAACAATGCAAACTTCCTGGTGGTAGGTTGGCAAGACAGCTTACCTGGGATGGAGCCTGCTTTGTCATGTGTGAGACCCAGATTCAAGTCTGTTCCCCACTGCATTGGGAGGAGTTGCACTGCTGTCCTGTCTTTCTTTCTCACCTTCTATCTCTCTCTCTCTCTAACTAAAAAATCTGCCCAAAGTGAAGCCCCAGCGACGACAAATAAATAAATAAATAAAATATTCTGGTAGTATAATCTAAATATTAACTTTATTAACATTGATAAAACTGTTTTTTATAGTTTAAATATTTCTTTATGCAAAACTGACTCATTTAGGGTTTTCCTTCTTTATAACAAGGTATTTCCCATACTTAGGTTATGAACTTTAACAAAACATAATTGCTACAGTATTAAAAATACGTAAATATTTAGCACTTTCAAATTTTAATGACACAACTTTTGAGCACCATTCGCACCTGACAATATGGCACTAGTAATAATAAGGCAGTCATATTTTTTCTTGAAATAAGCTGTTTTCCATTCCAAAATACAAATTATTTGTTATATTTTATATTCACTGTTGCACAGTATCAGAAGATGTTCCAAGCTGCAGTTCATTAATAATATGTCTTCTTTGTTCTCCTGCAGATTCAGAAGATTCATGTTTGTGATGTTTAAAAGGAATGTTAAGAAATGTATTAAAAGTTTGTAATTGCTCTATTCTTGGTGTTCTATTTACTATTTTAAACTAAGTTATTAGATTTTTAAATATAGAAACTATACAGTATGACTTAAGTACATTAAAAGTATGCACAAAAATAAAACCAAAGTGACTTAATTACAAGAATATATTAACAGTAAAAAAAATTTAAGTAAAAAATCAAACTATAAATAGCAATTGCGAGATAGCTCACAGAAAACAAACTGGTAATTCTTCTAAAGTAAAACAGGCCCTGTTCTATTCAGTTTCTCAACTGATAAGAAAGTACTAACATTTAAATAACTGGTACTACTGTATAGTAATGTTCAAATTTACATTGCCAAAATATCAGCCCTAGATATAGTTTTAGTTCCCATGTATTTTACAAAATGTACTTCACAAAATACAGTTAACATTTCACTGTAGTCTTCTTCAAACCTGCACATTTTATAAAAGTTATCTTTAGTACCCAACCTGTGAAGTAATATAAATTCTACCAAATTTGAAGTCTATCCAAGTTGTATAACTATAAAACTAATAAAGCAGGTATTTTTAAATTGTGTCATTCTACTGCTATTTGGCCAGAATCATTTCAGTAAACGCAGTATTACTTTTTTATTTCCAAGCATAATTTTAATGAAAAATCTTTTGGGATGAAAGCCTTCTGGAATTTTTAACTTATTACATATACTAATATGGCTGTAGATTCTCTTCAACTTCACTTAAAACTAGTCAAAGTTTGAAGAAAACATGGTAGTTAAGAATTTCTTTTTAGTAATCACTTTTGTCACAGACCACACTTGTACCATAGCACCACTCTTAGCATACAATAACTGGTGCTAGCTGGGTTTACAATTTGTAAAATACCAATCCCCAAGTACATATGGAATAAACATATTTAAGAACTAAACCTATTTAAAAGACACTAGCTCTTAGTCTACTTTAAGTGACAAAATTATATAAGGTCAGATACACTATCAAATATTTCAACACCACAAATTTTGCCCAACAGAATAAATACTGTGCTTTAAATAAAGACCTCATTAAGAGAGAAGATTAATGAATCGTAAGTCTCTACTAACTTCGCAAATCTATTAAATAAAATAAATAGCAGGAGGGGGAAAAGTCTCTCAGAAAGAAGTCATGTATATAAGAGGCAGTAGTTCTAACTTGCTCAAATTTGACTGACAAAACAGGCTGTAAAAATCATGGCCATGAACAAGAGAAAAAGAAAGGGGTGTGTGTGTGGGGGGGATGCTTAAGTTATATGATTAAATAATATTAATATAATTCAAGCTGTCTTGAATTTTTTTAGGTTGACTTAATAAACATGTAAAAGTGTTTCTAAATATTAAGCAGTGTTCTATGGAAAGAACTGACAGATTCTATATCTGTAAGAGAAAAAAGTGTACAGAGTAAAGTTGGTAGGAAATATACCAGCATATTCTGAACTTTGGATGGATTCCAGGAGAAAATGGATTGATAACAATATTTAAAAGATAAAATAAAATAAAAAAATAAAAAAACTTTTCCTAACCTGTGAAGCTATTATAATATAAAAGCCAAGAAAAAGTTCTGAGTACAAATTCTCTATGAAAATCAATTTCCAACTGTAAGAAATCTAGATCCTTTTGTAATTAAAAATTATAGAAATTGAGTGTGACAGATTAAATACTACCTATACACAAAACCTTCAAATTTCCTTGGTATTTTTATTTAGCTGTTTAAAACTACTTGACTTGCTCTACAGATTAAATTATGACAGAGGGACTGGGTGATGGCATACTCAGTTGAATGCACATACTGCCATGGACTAAGATCCCTGTTCAAGCCCCTAGTGCCCACCTGCAGTGGAGAAACCTCGTAAGTTGTAAAGCAAAACTGCAGGTGTCTTTCTCTTCCTCTTTCTCTTCCACTCCCCTCTAAATTTCTCTCTGTCCTGTCAAATATAAGGGGAAACAAATGATAAAACAAAAAACTCTTCACATACCTGGCAAATCTGATGACATACTTGATATTGGCGTATGGTGGAATGGTACTGAGTAGTCTGTTAATGAAGGCGGAATAGCAGCAGGATCAACCGAAGTCACACTGGGCACCTTTACAGAAGATGGCTGATACATGAGAACCCTGTTTTAAACAGCATAGGAAATTACAAACAATCTGGCTGTTAGTTCACAGGAGAGAAGGGCTGCACCACCTGGCATTGTCAGTCATACAAGTTCACTATGTTCCAACTATAAGGCAGCTACTCATTATGTGGTGCTCCACTCCTCTTTCTTTTCTTTTTTTTATAATGGCTTCTAAGTCCTAGACTGTTTTCTAGGCTTTCTTTTTTTTTTAATCTGTTTGGGTAACATTGGGTTACAAGACCATGGTGTGTGTGTGTGTGTGTGTGTGTGTGTGTGTGTGTGTGTGTGTGTGTGTGTGTGTGTGTGTGTGTGTGTGTGTGTGTGTTGTTTATATATCAGAGCACTGCTCAGTTCTGACTCGTGGTGTCAGAAATTGAATCTGAATCTAGGACTTCCTTTGATTCAGGTTTGAAAATCTGTTGCATTACAATGGTGCTATCTCTCAAGCCTAAGACCATGTCTTAGGGTACAATTTTACACCTCTTTATAACACTCTACTCTTTTGTAAGTCTTCATTTCAATACGAATGTATGCTGGCTCTCAACAGCGGCTGTGACATCACAGCAAGTTGGCATTAAAACATAATGTACAGTGCTGGAGCAATGCACAGCATTTTCATTCACATACAAATATACTTTCCATTTGCTTTTATTAATGTATGTGACACGCATGGATATTACTAACATTTTCTACAAAGAATTTTAGGCTGAAAAAGTGGATTCCTAAGATTGTATATTATCCAGGGCAAATTTATGACTCTTGAGGGAGAGAGAAACAGGGATAAAAGCACTTAAGTTATGCTGTTTTTAATATCATTTTTTCCTAGAAGTTTAAAAACAGTGGCCCTCTACAGGGTGAAAGTGAAAAGGGGGGGGGGGGGGAAGCAATCACTGAAAGTGTTTTCAAATCAGGTATACTCTTATCATTCACAGAGAAATACATAACAAATATGGGGAGGGGCACAGGGGCTGAAAAGGAGGAAGAAACTGGTATGTAAGTACTGAGGAAGAAGTTTAAAAAAGGGTTCTTATTATGCTGGCTGCCTATAGTGTTATATAGTATTTTAATCTTTTATTATTATTTTTAATCTAAGAGGTGAAAAACAAAGCATTCTCACTTAAGATAGTATTTCATTTATTTATTTCCCCTTATCTGCAGAGGGAAAGTTTTGTGAGTGATGAAGATGAAGCAGGGGCTGCAGGCGTCTCTCCATCTCTCTCCCTCTCTATCTCCACTTTCCCTCTCAATTTCACAGGCAGTGAAGCAGGTTTGCAGGTGTCTAACTTTCTCTCTCCCTGTTTTCCCCTCCACTCGCCATTTCTCTCTGTCCTATTCAACAATGACGACATCAATAACAACAACAATAAAAAAAACAAGGGCAACAAAAAGGAAAATAAATATTAAAATCAACTTTCTTAGTATTCAGAAAAATCCAGATGGAATTTCTCCCATGTGTCTAACCTTAAGTAGTTTCAGATCTGTCAAACACTGTAAGAAAGAATAAGCTCAGTGTCTCCTTTTTAACAGCTACAAGGTAATGATCATCATTCTCTTTTCCTGGACTAACAGCTTCAATCCTGAGAGCCATCCATCTATCCAGCTTACTTTCTACTATTCACCACTCTGCTCCTTTGTGCTGACAGCACTTATCTGTCACTACCATTCTTGATGATCAGTAGCTGAAATACTCCAAGTAAGAGCCATTCAGCCTAAAACGGAACAAAACTGTACTGGATAAGCATTAGATAGTGTGTTTCTTTTGCTAATACTTCCTATGAAAATCTTAGTCTGTAAGATGAATGTGGTAAATTTTGAGATTTCAAAGAGATTGTATCACAAATGCCTACTAATTTACTTAACACTTTTCCCATATCTCTATTAGGATGACATATGATTTTCATTATGGCCAGAGGCATTTTATTAATGCATTTCCAAATATTAAAAAAAATCAGATGAGCTCTATTTTGTAAGACTGAATTCAGAATTTAATTTATATTTCTTTTTAAAAATATTTATTTATTCCCTTTTGTTGCCCTTGTTTTTTTTTATTGTTGTAGTTATTGATGTCATTGTTGTTGGATAGGACAGAGAGAAATGGAGAGGAGGGGAAGACAGAGACGGGGAGAGAAAGATAGACACCTGCAGACCTGCTTCACCACCTGTGAAGCGACTCTCCTGCAGGTGGGGAGCCGGGGGCTCTAACCGGGATCCTTACGCAGTCCTTGTGCTTTGTGCCACGTGCACTTAACCTGATGTGCTATCACCCAACTCCCTAAATTTTTCTATGTGAGTCTTTTATAAAGATTTCCTGAATGGCTACTAAAATCTAAGTCTAGGGAGCCAAACTGTGGTGCAGCGGGTTAAGCACACCTGGTGGAAAACACATGAACCGGCATCAGGATCTCAGTTAGAGCCCCCAGCTCCCCACCTGCAGGGGGGTCGCTTCACAGGTGGTGAAGCAGATCTGCAGGTGTTTATCTTTCTCTCCCCCTCCTCTCTCAATTTCCCTCTGTCCTATCCAACAACAATGACGATAAACAACAAGGGCAACATAAGGGAAAAAATAAAGTTAAAAAATAGTGAAAGTCTTTAAAAAAATCTAAGTCTAGTTTGAGTGTTAAGAGTTATACTGAGAGAACGAGATAAGTTAACTATAGTCTATAGTTTTAAACAAAAAAAAAATTATGTTTATGTGTAAAATCACATTTTCTGTGTTAAGGTAGAGTGAATGGCACCCTGGTACAGTGTTATAGTGGGATACATAAAATATAAAGTTTTATATTTTTAAACAAAAACTTTTATGCTAATTTAGTCACGTATTTTTACCTTATTAAGTATTACTACAACATATTATTTCCTATATATCGTATTTGGTGTTTCTATTTCACATCCTCATCAAATGCTGATAAAAAATATGCTAAGGGAACAGATGGGATAAAGCCTTTCGGCATGCCACCTGATACCCCCTCCAAAGACTGAAATTCATGAATCAACATCAAGTTGGCATGAATCCATCTATCTATATGGCCAGTCAACCCATGTTTTCCCTGCATACTCTAAAAGGTATCTTTAGAGTAAATCTAGAAATACCAGATTTAATCGCTTATTTCCACTGTTCATCAATCCAGAAAATATTTCAAAATGTATTTTAATTTTTATTATAGTTTAATTATAGGGAAAAATTAACTCAAAATATATTATTTCATTTTGGTCCCACTATAAAAAACTTTTTTCCTGACATGGATCAGAGAAAAACATGCCTCCTTACTATAATGTTTAAATCATGTCTAGAAATAAAAATACATGAACAGTGAAGTCAATATTTCTAAAAGATTCAATTTGTGTGGTTTCAAAGGTCACTATAAAAAAAAAAAAGAAATGTTGCAAATGTGCACTGAGAAAACAATTCCATTTATATAAAGTGTCTAGAACAGACAAAACAGGAAAGGATAAATGTTGCCAGGAATATGAAGAGGAGCTCCATTAAACACATTGCTGGCAAGAATAAAACCTGGTGCAGTTACCATGAAAAATAATAAAGTGAAATACCTTAGGATTTAGCAATCCCATTCTTATACATTTATCCCAAAGACATGAAAATATTAATGGGGGGGGGGGGTGTCAGGCGGTAGCACAGCAGGTTAAGTGCACATGGCACAAAGTACTAGGACCAGCGTAAGGATCCCAGTTCCAGTCCCCAGCTTCCCACCTGCAGGGGGGTTGCTTCACGAGAGGTGAAGCAGGTCTACAGGTCTACAGGTCTTTCTCTCCCCCTCTGTCTTCCCCTCCTCTCTCCATTTCTCTCTGTCCTGTCCAACAACGACATCAAAAACAACAATAATGATGATAAAAAATATTCAAGAAAACATTAATGTAAGGGGAGACACCTCCCCACATTTATAGCTACATTACAGAAGTCCCTAAATCCCCACTGACAGATGACTGAACAAAGAAGCTATGAGAATATATACTCCTATTTCCATGGAGTACTACTCTACAAGTAAAAACGGTAATAATGTCTTTCAGGATAAAATGAATGAAACTAGAGGTGACTATGCTTATTGAAGTAAAAGGTGAAAGACAACTACTTGGAAGATTTTTCTCATATGTGAAATAAAGAGAATTTAAACATATGAACTTACAGATAAAAAACAATCTATCTGTCTCAGTCATTGCTGGGGGTTGGACGTGGGGTGGGTAATGACAGAACTTTGGAAGTGGATGTGCTGTGGAACTATACCTGTTATAATCTTGCATATCACTATTAAATCACTAATACAATTTTAAAAACAAAAATAAATCTTTTTTTAAAAACAAGCACCCACTGGCAAACACTTAGGTCTGTCATTACTATAGATGACCAATGTACTCTGCAAGAATGAATTTATAAGGAAAATATGATATATTTACTTGCACATATTTTGCCCGGGGGAGGATGATAACTCAGTCAAATTTTCTTGAAGAACTATGTGCCTAACATCATTGAGATTAAGTTCTTTCATTTTTTTTTTTTAAGATTTATTAATGAGAGAGGTAAAGAGAAAGAATCAAGAGTATTACTTTGGTACATGAAGTGCCAGGGCTTAAACTTGGAATCTCATGCTTGAGGATGCAACATTTTACAATCTCCCAAAGTATTTCATTATCTTTTGAAATCTGAAAATAATTTCATTTTATTTTTTTAAATATTTTTTTATTTACTATTGGATAGAGATAGAAAGAAACTGAGAGGGGAGAGGGAGACAGAGAGGGAGAGAGACAGAGAGATACCTGCAACCCTACTTTCCCACTCGTGAAGCTTTCATCCTGCAGATGGGGACCAGAGGGCTTGAAACTGAGCTCTCGTGCACTGTAATTTGTGCACTGAGCCAGGTGGACCACCACCTAGCCCCTGAAAATTATTTTCTGAGGTAGGCATTAAAGTCCACTTTACAGGATAGAAATAGGTTTACCCAAGCAAGGTTAAGTATTTCATTTAAGATCACAGAACAAGGGAGTCAGGCGGTAGCGTGGTGGGTTAAGTACATGTGGCACAAAGTGCAAGCACTGGTGTAAAGATACCGGTTCGAGTATCCACTTGCAGGGGAGTCGCTTCACAGATGGTGAAGCAGGTCTGCAGGTCTGCAGGTCTCTCTCTCTCTCTCTGTCTCCCTGTCTTCCCCTCCTTTCTCCATTTCTCTCTGTCCTATCAATGAAACAACAAGGGCAACAAAAAGGGATTAAATAAAAATTTAAAAAATCTTAAAAAAAAAATCACAGAACAAGTAAATAAAGCTACCAAAAAATAAAACCAATAGCTATTAGATTTCCAATTCCATACTTGATTATACCAATCTTCTACTGATGCCAGTCTATGATGCTACATTTGCTCTTACAACCAGGTTCAAGAAAATAACAAAGGGGTTGGGGAGACAGAAAAGGAAGGTAAGGGAAAGAAGGAAAAACATGAGGCGCTCTCAGCCTTACCTCCTAAAGATGGAACTAAGTCATCAAAATTTGCTTCCTCCAAACAAATTCATTTGGGGAAAACAGTTCAACTAAACAAATGTAAATTAAAATTGTCTTCTATGGTTATGAACCTTTCACAAAGCTTTTAATTTTCCTTCCCCTCTCCAGGACTTCACTGCTCTTTTTCAGACTGGAGGTGTGTGTGTGTGTGTGGGGGGGGGGGGGACAACACCCCTCAGTAGCACCAAAGCTTCTGTTAATGTGATGGAGGCCAAGCTTGAATCTGAGTCCTTCACATGGCTATTCAAGTGAGTTTTTTTGCCAACCCCCTCACATTTTTAAATTCCTGCTCAGAATAGCTAGTTCCAAAGAAAATAAATAATATAGAACTATAAAGTAACAAACCCTTTGGTTGGGCTGCTTTGTGATTCTGACATAAAGATGCATTTCCTTTTGGCAGGAGGGTCTTCCTCTTCATCAGAAGAACTCTCTATTGTTAGGTCAATAACATCCACTTTCTTCTTGCTTGCCTCATTGACTACAGTCACAGAAAAAGGCTTACTAAGTACATTTGAGTCTAAATGAAGGGAACAAAAGGAAAAATATAGGTCAAAAGAATAACATGAACTAAGCCCCAAGAGTTGTCATTATGCACCATGTTTACAAAGAAATGGAAATAATAACCTATGATCACTCCCTATGCACCACTAATGGATGAAGTAGCCTTAATCACAGTTAAAATTGGGGTTACCAAGTATAGGCACTCTAAAAACAATTTGGGAAAACTAACCATAGAAATGTTGTGCCTAACTTTTCACTTTGTAACAAATGCCATATGTAAAATAAGTCTAGGTGATTACTGCACTTTAATAAGAACAGTATACTTAGAATTGACTGATTATGGGGTTGAGCTGTGGTGTACTTATTTAAGTGCACCTATCACCATGTGCAAGGACCTGGATTCAACCCATTTCCCACCTGTAGGTAGGAAGCTTCACGAGTAGTGAAGTAGGTCTGCAAGTCTCTATCTCCCCCCTCCTCTCTCAATTTCTCTCTGTCCTATCCAATAAAAGAAAAGAAAAAATGGTGTAAGCTTTTAGCAAATTTCATTAAGAATAAAAATCACCGGATAAAAAATGACATATGTAGTAGGTGAACAAGAAATAGTGAGGGGCAGGGGAAGACAGCATAATGGTTATGCAAAGACTCTCTTGCCTGAGGCTCCGAGGTCCCAGGTTCAATCACCCATGACAAAATAAGCCAGAGCTGAACAACAGTGTTTTGGTAAAAAACAAATGAAAAAAGAAAGTGAACAAACAGGTTCAAATGCAGTTCTAATGGTGTCAACAATACATATGCTGTCCAAGTCTCACTGCTTCGCTCTCTGCTGTCACTCTAGACATACTTTCTATTTTTGTACATGGTTGGCTGGACACTTTCATAGCTTCTTTCTTCGGTCTCATTGGACACCAAGAACCATCTTCTTGGAATTTGATCTCATCCGCATCAGAACAGTCACTGAGAATTTCCATAAAAAGCCTATAAAACAATTAAGAAGTATATAAACGTGATAAATGACCTTGTTCAATGCGAAGTAGCAATGGTGAAAATAAGTATTGTAGACAAAACCATACTATATAGTTTTGTTTGTTTTGGTATTTCAGTTCTTCACACTTTATTCCAACTATAATATTTCTATAATTTTCCTAAATTCTACATTTTTTTTCTTTGCAAACTAGGGTTATTGCTGGGGCTTAGTGCCTGCACTGTGAATCCACTACTCCTAGAGGCTATTTTCCCCCCTTTGCTGCCCTTGTTGTTTATCCTCATTGTTGTTACTGTCGTTGTTAGGATAGAGAGAAATCGGGGGGGGGGGGGGGGAGGCAGACGGGAAGAGAAAAATAAGATACCTGCAGACCTGCTTCACCACCTGTGAAGCGACCCCCCCCCTGCAGGTAGGGAGCTGGGGGCTCAAACTGGGATCCTCGTGCGGGTCCCTATGCTTTGCACCACGTGTGCTTAACCCACTACAATACCGCCTACCCCTCTAAATTCTACATTTTTAATAGCAACAAAAGAATTGAAAAATTTATTGAGTTTTATTAAAATAAAAACAAATAAACTAACAAAAAAACAGTGCTCAAATTAAATACCTGAAATATTCTAGCTGAAATTGGTGGTAAAGAACATTGGACAAAATACATAAAATGAATAGAAGCAAACAAATATTATTATACAAAACACAACTTATAAGCTTATCACCAAGAAAAGGGAACTGTAGGGGGTGGGGAAAGGAGAAAAAAATAGGTACATACATCATGTCTCAATAATTTTAAATAACTCAGAGCATAGAATAAACTCTGGTATTTTAAACTTTTCATTAATTGTACTTTCTAAAACTCTTCGAGGTGTGTGGAGGGGAGGAGGGGTATCTGACCTACTGGTAATTAGTTTACATCATCTTCTAAATTAGTATATGTACTGTAACAGATATTACTTAAGAATTTGGGTTGGCATCAACCAACCAGACTTCCCTGGACAGACAACCCCATCAGTGTCTTAGAGCTCTGATTCTCCAGAACCCTGCCCCACTTGGGACAGAGAAAGGCAGACTGGGGAGTATAGTACCTGTCAAAGCCCATGTTCAGTGGGAAAGCATTACCTTCCACCTTCTGTATCTCACAGTGACCTTGGGTCCATATTCCCAGAGGTTTAAAGAATAGGAAAGCTATCAAAGGAGGAAATGGGATACAGAGTTCTGGTGGTGGGAATTGTGTGGAGTTGTACCCCTCTTATTCTATGGTTTTGTCAGTGTTTCCTTTTTATAAATAAAATTTAAAAAATAAATAAAAAGAATTTGGGTTCGAGTTAAAATAACCTGCATATTAATAATTGTGAACCTACAATTTGTAGTGCAATTCTATGCACCTTTACTCTGCATTTCTGCTTAGATTTTACATTCCAGAAGTTTTACATACAAGAAAATGACATCACTAAATGAACTCCCCCCCACTCTCTTATGGGTTATGAAATGTGATACCAGAGTAGAAATCAAAGTAAACTACATACTCTCTTGCTCCCAATACCAATTACGGAAAAGGTTACTAACTACAGCTCAAAAACAACATTCAGTACAATTAAATATAAGGCAGAAAACACAATAGTATTTTAACTTTATGCTAGAATGGAATTCCTATGAGGCTATATTGAATTCTTATGAGGCTATATATAACAGCTACCAAAACACACATACCCATCTAATATTAGACTTTCATAGGCAGCTTTTTTGTCACAAACAGGACAAATCCAGGTGGGCTTCTTCTCATTCATTTGCAGGTAAAGAGCAGCATCAAAACACTGCAGATGTGTACAAGTCACTGCTCGGCATGGGATTGTCAATCTCATCTTCCCTAACTACAAGACAGGAAAGACAACAAGGAAAACCACTTCAGATATGAGAGCAAAGCCTCAAAGGGAATAGAGCCAGTCATCAAATACTGAAGAAGTTACACAAGATTTAAAAAAATCCAAGCCAGTTTGTTTCCATCAAGATCACTTCATAGGTTATTTGTATTCATTAACTGCTCTGACTTTTAAGATACAGTATTAATTTCTGAAAAGTCACATAAATTCACAGGTAAAAAGGACACATATACAATAGAAATATATTTCCTTTTTACCAGCTCCTCTATTTAAAAGGAGCCTTTGGCTCTCCAACCTTCTACCACGTTCTCTGCATAATCAACTGCAGTAACTCTATACTATGCTCCTACTACTTAGAATCAATCTACTCCAAATCATCTCACAAATGTATGAAACACACCAAACATTTATTTTTAATATGACTTTCCTACTGTCACTAGAGCTACTGCTGCGATCTGATGCCTGACCAATGAACCCACTGCTCTAGGGGGTTTCCTTTATTTATTTATTTATTTTTACTTTTACTTCCCTTTTATCACCCCGAGTGATCGTTGTTATTGATGTTGTCATTGCTGGATAGGACAGAGAGAAATGGAGAGAGGAGGGGAAGAGAGAGAGGAGGAGAGAAAGACAGACACCTGCAGACCTGCTTCACCACTTGTGAAGTGACACCCTTGCAGGTGGGGAGCTGGGGGCTGGAACCGGGATCCTTAACGCCTTAAAAGTCCTTGCACTTTGCACCACTTGGCTTAACCCGCTGTGCTACCGCCCAATTCTCAAATCCACCATTTTAAATAGCTGAGTAGTATTCCATTATGTATACAGACCACAACTTACTCAGCCACTCATCTGTTACTAAATACCTGGGTTGCTTCTAGGTTTTGGCTATTACAAATTGTGCTGCTATGAACATAGGTATACACAAATCTTTTGGATGGCTATGTTTGGTTCCTTAGGATTTATCCCCAGGGGAAGAATTGCAGGGCCACAGGGTAGGCCGCTTCTAGCCTTCTGAGAGTTCTCCAGACTGCTCTCCACAGGGGTTGGGCCAACTGACATTCCCACCAGCAGAGGTTCCTTTGAACCTCTCCACCATTTGTTGGTGCTACCTTTTCTGATGTATGACATTCTCACAGGAGTGAAGTGGTAACTTATTATTGTCTTTTATTTGCTGCACTTTCTTTTACAGAAAAAAATTAGTAATCTTACAAAAATTAAAATCCCCCAGATTGTTTCATTTCTTTACTTACTGGGCACATCAAGGATACTCGAAGACTAGTTGTAGCAATTTCACTGTCAGGATCTGCAGTAAGCTTTTCTTTAACTTTCAAAAGAAGAAAAAAATAAAAATTTTTAAAAAGTTATTTTTAAAGGGCAACAAAAGGGAATAAAATATTTAAAAAATATTTTTAAAGTTACTTTTAACATACTAATGAAATTATGTATACAAATATATTTTAAATCTCCTCCAAACTCTGAATAGGTCAAGGAACTACAAAAAATTGTTTAGTATTAATGTACTGAAGAAACGATAATACCTCTAATATAAAGTTAGAGTATTAACAAATTCTAGATCACCTGAAAATTAAAAAATTTTTAATAAATGTATTTCCTTTAGATATTTGATTTTCAAAACCACTATAGAATGAGACAGAAACAAGAAAGAGGAACTGAAGCAGTGCAAGAAAATTCAGAGGGCAGGATTGACAGTATAATGGCTATACAAACAACTTTAATATTGAGGTTCCAAAGTCCTAGATTCAACTTCTTCCTTCCTTCTTTCCTTCCTCCTCTTCCTCCTCATCTTTTCTCTCTCACTTTCTCTCTCTCTCTCCGCCTCCAGGGTTATGGCAGGGACTTGGTGCCATGGTTCCTAGAGGCATTTTCTCCATTTTGTTGTTCTTGTTGTTACTGCTGCTGTTGTTGTTGGATAGCTTAACCCACTGCGCTACCACCCAACTGCCTTTTAAAATTATCTTTACAGAAGCCAGGCGGTAGCACAGTGGGTTAAGTGCACATAGCACGAAGCACAAGGACCGGCATATGGATCCCGGTTTGAGCCACCGACTCCCCACCTGCAGGGCGTTCACTTCACAGGCGGTGAAGCAGGTCTGCAGGTGTCTTATCTTTTTCTCCCCCTTTGTCTTCCCCTCCTCTTGATTTCTCTGTCTTATCCAACAATAATAACAACAACTAGGGCAACATAAATGGGGAAAAATGGCCTCCAGGATCAGTGGATTCATAGTGCAGGCACCAAGCTTCTGCAGGCAAAAAACAAACAAAAAAAAAACGGGGGGGGGGGGGGCGCTTTTACTCATTTATTTATTTTTAATTTTTCCCCTTTCGTTGCTCTTGTTGTTTAACATCGTTGTTGTTGTTATTGCTGTCATTGTTGGATAAGACAGAGAGAAATCAAGGGAGATGGGGTAGACAGAGAAGGGGAGACACCTGCAGATCTACTTCATCGCCTGTGAAGTGAACCCCCTCCAGGTGGGTAGCTGGGGGCTTGAAACAGGATCCTGATGCCAGTCCATGTGCTTTCCGCCATGTGTGCTTAACCTGTTGCACCACTGCCTGGCTCCTGAAAAAACTTAATTTATTTATTGGACAGAGACGACCAGCAATCAGAAGGAAGGGATGGTAAAGAGAGAAAGAAAGAAGAGACATCTACAGAGACACTGCTTTACTACTTGCAAAGCTTTCCCCCTGCAGGTGGGGACTGGGGGCTTGAACCCAAGTTCTATCACACTGTAACATGTGTGCTCAGCCAGGTGTGCCACCACCCGGCCGCATGCAAGCATAGTATTTCAATAAGCTCCCTGTGTCTTTTTCAACCTATGGACCCTCTTCTCTTTGATGGTTTATTCAGTGGTTTGGAAGTACTAGCTGGGAAAAAAAAAATCTTGTTTAATTAATTTAGTTACTGTGCTGATTTACAGTTTCAGTTAGACTTTTCCCTCTGCCTATGTTTTTGCACTGTGAAAGCAAACCTGCAAAATAGAACATCTCAGACAACAAATGTTGTTACTGGATATCATATGCAAAGAATTTCTTCTCACAAAGAACTTTGTAAAGTGCATTCTACAGGACACTGGGCATTTTGAAGACTTGTCTTCCAATTCTCAAGCCAGAAAAAGGTAGAAAATCAGACCAGTCAGAATTTAAGTCATGAAGTCATGGAGGTGGCAGTGATAAGTGTTGGCCTCTCCAGCACAAGGTCCAATTTTTTAAAAAAAATTTATTTATTTCCTTTTGTTGCCCTTGATGCTCTATTATTGTAGTTATTGATGTCATTGTCGTTGTTGGATAGGACAGAGAGAAATGGAGAGAGGAGGGGAAGACAGAGAGGGGGAAAGACAGATACCTGCAGACCTGCTTCACTGTCTGTTAAGTGACTCCCCTGCAGGTGGTGAGCCGGGGGCTCGAACCAGGATCCTTATGCCAGTCCTTGCGCTTTGCACTACCTGTGCTTAAACTGCTGCGCTACCGCCCGACTCTCAAGATCCCAATTTTGATCCTTGGTTGCACATATAGTAGAGTAATGCCTGTTTCCTCATTCTCTCTCTCCCCCTTATCTTTCTGATTAATAAAAGATTAAAACATAAATAATAAAGGGGGAGACGGGCAGTAGAGCAGCACATTAAGCGCATGTGGTGCAAAGCTCAAGGACCGGCTTAAGGATTCCGGTTCAAGATCCCAGTTCGAGCCCCCAGCTCTCCACCTGCAGGGGAGTCACTTCGCAGGTGTGAAGCAGGTCTGCAGGCTGTCTTTCTCTCCCCCTCTCGATTTCTCTCTGTCCTATCCAACAACGACAATATCAAGAACAACAATAATAACTACAATAAAATAAGGACAACAAAAAGAAATAAAATTATAAAAAAACAAATAATAACTGAAATTGACCCTTACTATAAACTAACAGCAAGTCAATGTGTTTTTAAAATGCCAATAAACACAGAAAATTGGCCGCCTTAAAAGTGACTTCTAAGAAAGTATCCCCCCCCCCCATTTATAAGGTTTCATTCTTATGTTTAGCTTAAAATTCATTCTTGACTCTACTGTTCTCCAAATTATTTCTGCATTGATACAAATGTGGGCTATTTTTCCCTTTAAAGCATCCCATATGGAGATGGTACAGTGGACAGGGATACTCTCAAGTATGAGATGTCAAGTTGACACCCAGCTTCATCGTATGTGCAAGAGTGATGCACTGTTCTCTCTCCCTACATCCCCCTTCTCATAAGTAAATAAATCTTTTTTTTTTTTTTTTTAAAAGGCATCCCACATGTTCAGTCACACAAACAGTACTTACTTAGTGCTCTGGAATGATCGGGGTTTCTAATACCTTTCATTTTTAACCTCTGTAATAACATGGCTGATGTGAGCTGCCGTACAAGATACACAGACATGGAGTAATTCTACAAAGAAAAAGAGGAGAGAGCAGTCTCTATGTAAAATGGCAGTCAAAGTAACTTCCATAGGAAGGTGACTGGGAAGGAAAGAAAATCAAACTCTGCAACTTTAGGGACGAAGCTCTACCATAAAAGCTATTTCTCATACACTAATCATTTTAAACATTCATATAAAATAACATATTTTAGATCAGCAGCTTTCAAACTGTATTTTCAATTTAACAAAATAGGTACTACTTTAGGGGCCATCGCAGTATGCATGAGGAGGTATTTCTGATGCCTCCTTTAAACCAGAACTTAAATTCTGGTGTTTTGTTTTTTTTAAGATCTATAAAAAATATTTATTTCCTTTTGTTGCCCTTGTTTTATTGTTGTAGTTATTATTGTTGTTGTTGTTGATGTCATCGTTGTTGGATAGGACAGAGAGAAATGGAGAGAGATGGGGAAGACAGAGAGGGGAAGAGAAAGACACCTGCAGATCTGCTTCACAAACTTGTGAAGCGACTCCATGCAGGTGGGGAGCCGGGGGCTTGAACTGGGATCCTTATGCCGATCCTTACGTTTTGTGCTACGTGTGCTTAACCCGCGGTGCTATAGCCTGACTCCCTTGAATTCTGTTTTTATGTAAGGGAATCCTCATTTTTCACTGAAAAATGGGTTCCACCAGTGGTCTGAATTGACACTTCAAATCCAGAGTTCCAAAGTTCTAATTCTGGCACAACAGACCATCTACTATATCACCTTGAGGAAATCAATTGAATGAACCCCAAATCAGTCTATCTGTCTCTGTCTCTCTCTTTTAAGAAGTTGACAAATGAATTCTTCTTCTCAAATGGGCATTTTACTGGGAGAAAAGGCAGCTACTGTGATATAAAACATATATGAAAAGAAGTAAAGGACTCTGGGAGGGGATGGAGGAGAGGGCGTCCAGGTCCTGGTACATGGTGGTGGTGGAGGACCTAGGCTAGGGGTGAGTGTTCTGCAGAAAACTGAGAAATTTTACACATGAACCAACTACTGTATTTACTGCAAACCATTAATCCCAATAAAAAAACATATGAATAAACAATAAAATAAAAATATTATGTCCAATTCTATCTCTCTTAGATCTGACATAATAAATCATTAAGAACTGAAATTTCATCTAAATGCTAAAAATGTATATACCATTCCACTACATATACTCAATCTATTCTACAGAAACAAAATAATTAATATTTATCAAACCAAGTAATTTAAGTGTAACTTTTTTTTTATTGCCACCATAATTACTGCCTGAGATTGGTGCCACACTATGAATCCTCTGTTCCTAATATCCATTTATTCCTTTCTTTCCCTCACTCCCTTCATTATTTTATTTGATAGCTTAAACTTGATCCTTGGGTGTGGTAAAGTGTATGCTTAAGTGTACACTGCCACCTGGCCCAGAAATGTAATAACTTTATCTACAAAAACATTTTCACTATGTGATAAAAGTACCAAGTCTTAAATGTGTACAATCATTTATTCTAAGATATGTGACTATTATTTCAAAGACACTTAACTGTTTGAACTCTTAATGTTTTACATCATTAATACCTGTCTAATATTGTTTCTTCCATTTCCATACAACACCCATTCTCAAGATTATACTTATTATTTATAATTATAAACAGATCTCAAGAGCAGCTTTGCCAAAGCCAAATAATGGTAAGCCTGGGACCAAGCCAAGAGTTTCTGAATCCTCATCAAGAACTTTTCTAGTGTATTCTTAATTCATACAAATGAGAAATATTTTAAATGCTATAAAAATGCTACCAGTTGGGAGTCAGGCGGTAGCGCAGCGGGTTAAGCACGCATGGCATGAAGGCCAGGGCTGGTATAAGGATCCCGGTTCAAGCCCCTGGCTTCCTTCCTGCAGGGAGTTATTTCACAGGCGGTGAAGCAGGTCTGCAGGTGTCTATCTTTCTCTTCCCCTCTGTCTTCCCCTCCTCTCTCCATTTCTCTGTCCTATCCAACGACGACAATGGCGACGACATCAATAACAACAACAAAAAATAAGGGCAACAAAAGGAAAAATAAACAAATATAAAAAAAATTTTTAATGCAACCAGTTACTGAAATTTTTAGAAACAGATCATTAAAGACAGTAATATTTTACAGTCCAGATTAAAACAAAATTCATCATGTACAGATTTTATTACCCTACTGACAAAACAAAAAATCCTGCTGCAAATATTAAATCAACATCTCTGTCCACAAAACAGAAATGCTGTTTTTTATGAAATAAAAGCACTAAAGTAGATGACTATGTATTATTAACTGAAATTCCTTTTGCCATTCTATGTTAATTACATAGCAAGTAGTTATAAGACTGGAAAGTCCTTGCATTAATCTGTATCTCACAAATGATATGTATACTAATACTAACATGTGTATTAATATTATTAGTGGTAAAAAAAGTAGCTTGTAATTTATCATGTATCTTAAATACAGAATAGGCAGGGGGCGGAAGGTAGATAGCATAATGGTTACGCCAAGAGACTCCCTCATGCCTGAGGCTCCAAAGTCCCAGGTTCAATCCCCCAAAACAACAAAAGCCAGAGCTGAACAGTGCTCTGGTATTTAAAAAAAAAAAAAAAGTGGTCCAGGAGGTGGCGCAGTGGCTAAGGCACTCAACTCTCAAGCATGAGGTCCTGAATTCAGTTCCCAGCAGCACATGTACCAGAGTGATGTCTGGTTCTTTCTCACTCTCTCAGTCCTATCTTTCCCATTAATAATAAATAAGATCTTTAAAAAAATAAAAAAGAATTTAGAATAGGCAGGAAGTTAGGGAGTCGGGCAGTAGTGCAACAGGCTAAGGATAAGGACCAGCGTAAGGATCCCGGTTCCAGTCCCCAGCTCCTCACCTGTAGGGGGTTAGTTTCACAGGCAGTGAAGCAGGTCTGCAGGTGTCTACCTTTCTCTCCCCCCTTTCTGTCTTCCCCTCCTCTCTCCATTTCTCTCTGTTCTATCCAACAATGACATCAATAACAACAACAATAATAACTATGTCAATAAAACAACAGGGTATCTTCACAGGAGATGTATACATGCTATCTGAAGCATCAGCTATTTATATAAAGACTAAAAGGTTAAATCTAATCACAACAGGAGTACATTTAACCAATTTCTTCAAAGCCTGATAAAAGCTTTCTATGTTCCTCTTTATAGTTACAAAATCATTCAAAGCTTGCAGTATCTTAAATTATTTTTTTTAAATATATTAACACAACAGTGATAAAACTGTTACCTAATAAGGAAACTAAAGAGACAATACTCAGGGAAATTTAACAGTTTGTAACCTTAAGAATCTACACTCCTGAACTGAAAATTACAAGGTCTTGGAAAATGACAATCAGAAAACTAAATGAAGGGGGGCGGTGGTAGCGTAGCTGGTTAAGTGCACCTGGTGCGAAGTGCAAGGACTGGTGTAAGGATCTCAGTTTGAGCCCCTGGCTCCTCACCTTCAGGGGTCCCTTCACAGGCGGTGAAACAGGTCTGCAGGTGTACTATCTTTCTCTCCCCTCTCTCTCATTTCTCTCTATTCTATCCAACAGCAACAACAGCAATTACAAGGGCAACAAAAGGGAAAAAATGGCCTCCAGGAGCAGTGGATTCTTAGTGCAGGCACCAAGGCCCAAAGCCCGAGCCCCGGGCCCCAGTGATATCCCTAGAGGGAAAAAAAAAAAAAAAAGGAAAAAAAAAAAAAAACTAAATGAAGTACAGCAAGAAACCTGTTAAGAAACAAGAATAAATCATTTCCTAGTGGAGTAGTTTTTAACTCTCATGCTCCAAAGAGGGCAGAATTTTTACCTTTCCAATTTCTGATGCCCAAGAAATGGAGATCTGATTTGGCACAGCTGAAGATAACCTAACTAAAGAAGTAATATTCAAAGGTCTTCCAGGGCGCTTCTGTTCGATTCCATTTTTAGGTGGTGGTGCATAGCCCTATAAACCACAAGGAAGAAAATTAATTTTATGTTCTTGGGGGATTAGACATGTTCTCTATGACAGACACAGAATACTGCCTAATTTCAGTCATACTTTTATTTATCTTGAAAATTGCAGCCCTCATCATAACGTCACCAATATTAAGGAAGAAAGTGACCTTTTAAAAAAGTAATAAAGTCGGCATAAGGATCTTGGTTTGAGTCCCCAGCTCCCCACCTGCAGGGGAGTCGATTCACAGGTGGTGAAGCAGGTCTGCAGGTGCCTATCTTTCTCTCCCCTTCTCTGTCTTCCCCTCCTCTCTCCATTTCTCTCTTAAAAAAAAAGTAATAAAATTTCACAAGTGATGAAGTAGGTCTGCAGGTTTCTCTCTATCTCCTCCCCTTCTCTCAATTTCTGTTTCTATCCAATAATAAAAATATTTTTAAAAAAGTAATAAAATACCTACAAGTTTAGAAAAATACATAAACATTTTCATTCTATAATTATAGATTCTGAAATGTTGACATATTGGCTACGAGTCAAGTTTTCTCTAGCATATGAAACCAAACTTTACAAATACACAAGTTGCACTTCTCCTTTCACTCCTAACGGGCTATCTCAAATGATTACTGTCTGAGAGATATCTTTAAAAGAAGCAGGATATGGGGTAGTATTGCTCAAGGCCTGTAAAATTCACACAACCAGTATTTCTCAGGCTTTTGGGTCCATAGGCTGTGTGTGAGACAAATGGGACTCCTAACAATCAAGATGTTAGATCTCTTACACCTTTTTAAAAGGGTCAGCCATGGCTATGGGCCACCTGGCTTTAACAGAGCCCAGAGTGCTAAAGGATGTTGTCAGACCTGCTCAGTTGCTCATTTACTTATTCCAGAGTCAAGTCTCATGCTCGTCATGGAGGATAAACAGCTTCTCAGTCTCCTTCCTTCTATGGTCACATGGTGTCTACTTTGCTGAGATGGCAATTTAATGTACTAACATTACAGCACTTTCTTAGACACCTACACTTTGAAGTAGAGAGGACACATGTCTCATGCTCTAATGCTGCTTTTCTTATAATTCTGCTGACCTTCAAATTCCAAATGGAGACAGATAACATGGTTTATTTCAATAATTATGCTTAATTTTTTAAATCTGAAAAACAGGACTTGAGTTCAGAGCTATCCATCAGGTCAGAAACAGATTGTGACGTTCTGTATACATATGAAATGAGATAATGAAACCCATATACTGTTTCACTGCTTCAACAACAAGCAGCCAAACACCCCAGCACCCACCGACCCCCTCCCCCATGTGTGCAGCGCACCAAGGTATCTATCCTTCATTCCACACATAGTGGCTCTCAAGGGTCTCTGTTTTTCACCATCTAGCTCATAAGGGCAACTAATTCAGACACCACAAGCTGCTCCTACTCCATTCTTCCCGAATTTGTCTCCATTTAAAAGAAGGAAAAAAAGGTGGCCATGAGTGATGGGTTTATTATGTAGACACTAAACCTTAGGGACAACGCTGGTGGCAATAAATAAATAAGTGAATACGTACAGGCAAAGGAAAGAGCTTCCCGTTTACTTTTATACATAGACTATTGGGATAGTTGTCTTCTTGAGGGCAACTCGTCTCTGCTAAGCAAAGTCTGCATTAAAGAAGAACAGCATATTCTTAAACAGTGCTTTTTATATTCAGGATTATATGCATGTAGTCAGCAAATATTAAGCTGAAGCAACAGTAAATTTCACTCACCTCAGCTGAACTTGGACTGTATAATCTCTCCTACCACCTGGCAAAAAATCCCTATTGAAAAGAGAAAGTGGATGAAGAAAAAAGAAAAATGAGAAACATCCTTAACAGAAAAAAATTATTTTTATTCTTATTCCTTATAGATGAACAAACAATAGCCAACAAAAGTACAAATCTTAATCAGAGCACTACAGTCTTGATAACCTTCATGAGATATCTAGTCAGATCTTTTTAGTTACTATTATTATTATTATTAATATTATTTTAATCTTAAGCTTCTGCTTCCATATCTGCTTAAAGATGGGAAATCACTGTGACAACCTCTAGGAATTGCTGTAAACACTGAACAATGAACACAGTAATTATACAAGTAAAGTGAATGAGCGGGTCAGGTGGTGGCACAGCTGGTTAAGTGCATGTAATTACCATGCCTAAGGACCCAGGTTCAAGCCCATGGTCCCCACCTGCAGCGGGAAAGCTTTGCAAGTGGCAAAGCTGAGTTGCAGGTGTCTCTCTGCCTCCCCCCACTCACCCTCCCATCATCCTTTCCCATCCATTTCTGGCTGTCTCTGTTCAATAAATAAATAAAGATGCTGGTATCAAGGTAAACTCTACCTTCACCATTTCCCTTGCTAGTTGTAGATCTCCCCCCCATCTCAAATGTCCACTCAAAATATACCAGTACCCCAGACAACACTGACATCTTGTGAGCAGCTCCTATTACTCTACTCACAAAAACCAAGAAACACCCAAAGCCTGCCCACTGAAGATTTAAAGACAAAATATCTGTTCTTAAAGGTCTCAATATGCTGATAGGTAAAACATTCCTCTTACCTGGATATACATATTTCTCTAACTTGCTGAGGTGTCAGAGCAAAAATAAAAAACTTCTCTTGAAATCGCTGAATACTGTTTTGCACTGGGGAGAAGAAAATAAAGGTAATGTTCCAACAACAAAAACAAAGGTAGTGTAAACACCTTCAATAACCATGCATTTCTGACACTGTCAAATTCTGAATTTTTATGGTTAAAATACTCCAAAATAAATAATTATTCAACTGCATTTATCTTGGAATCATGACAGTTAAGTCACCCTAAAGCAGGCTGAATTTTTCCAACAGGGTTATTGCTGGGGCTTGATACCTGCCTGCACCACTCCGCTGTTCCTGCAGCCATCTCCCCTCTTTTCTTTCTGTTTTGATAGAGAGTGAGAGACACAGAGAGGGAAAGATTTACCCGAATCACTCTGCTTGTGAGGATTTCCACATATAGGTAAGAACTGGGGGTTTGAGCCCAGGTTGTCTGTCACACATGGTAATATGTGCTCTATACCAGATGGACTGCTATCAGATGCCTACAGGTTTAATTTTAAGCATTTATAATTCTTTTATAGTACACCAACTACTATAAGTCAAAATACAACACACAAAGATAGCTATGTATTTAACTGAAAAAAGCATATACTACACCTCCATCTCTTTCCTCAGTTTCTTCTACGTAAATTTGTTCTACATAAATGTCAACCTAAAGTTACTATCTTTCTAAAAAATAGTATTTGTTCATGGTCCTACTATCTTTTGGCTATTATAAAAAATGTCTTATTCTGCTATATTTAGATTTATTTCTCACAGTGTTGGTGTATTCATTGGGTAGGGTTGTCATGACAAAGTAACAACCCTTCCAAATGATCGATATACTTCACTCTCAACTATAATATCAGTAATGAGTATCTTAGAAAAAATACACACGAACTCTAACCAATAATGATGTGTCTTGTTTGTCTTTGCTGTATTTTGTTTTCAGTACTTTACAGTCAATTCCACAAGAATTCATGAGATACTTTTGTGATGCATTATTCTAGTGCCTAGTACAACAGCAGCTAATATAGAGGCCCTAACTCATGTTCCAGTAACAAGTAAGAAAAAGGCAAAATGGCTGTTATTTAATGCTTAGTTTCTCCGGCACATGGAGAGAAATAAACAAGAGGGTGGCAGAATGTACAGTGTCAAAGGTCTTTAATCTGTAAGTTATATCAAATAAAACAGTTAAACCTCTTAAGACATCTTTTACTTTTATCACACTTTTCTTAAGTATAGTCTTGTAGAAATTTATATTTTATTTATTACTTTAATAACAAAAATTTACATAAATGGCTTAAATTTTACTAACAGTTTACAAAAGTATAAAAATATAGGGTATAATTCCACAACATACCCACCACCAAAGTTCATTGATAACCACCATATTTCTCACAAAGTATTTTACTTTAAGCATAGGTATTTTACTATAGCACTTATAACCCTGGAAATCATGTCACAGAATGACTCATAAATGTTTTAAAATGAAGGCCTAAAAATAAAAAAAAATGTATTTCAAAAACATACTGTGAGGCATAAATGACAAAAATCACTACCGTGAAGCTTCTGTTTCTTTAATTCTTATTCACTCATCAACTCTATTTCTGGTATACATTTATTTAACTTTCCACCTTCTACCTGTGGCTAAGTTCATCAATGACCTCTTATAACAAATAGGTTGTACTTAAAAATCAAGAGCTGAACACTACAGTTTTTATCTTAATGTTTTGAGAACCCAGTCTTTCTAGACAGAAATCTCAAAAGACCTAACATAGGAACAAATGGAGTCCCATAAGAAGAGAAAAACAGGGCATTTTAAAAATTACAAAAATGGTGAGACTATCTTGTAACATTGTCAGAGGGGAAGACCTTACAGATCAAAATTCAAGCAAAACAAAGCAAACTCAAACTCATGAACATCTATGATAAATATACAATCTTGAAAGCAGCCAGAAAAAAATTACATAAATACCACCACAAATAAAGAATTCTCACCAAAAATACTGTATGTCAGAGGTCATCTTTAAAGTGGTCAAAAACAAAAAAACAAAACAAACAAAAAACCTGTCAACTAAAATACCCTTCAGAAACAGACGGAAATAATAAATTTAAGATGAATAAGTCAAGAGTTGGGCCGGGTGGTGGCTCACCTGATTTGAGAGCACATGTTACAAAAGTCAAAAGAATATGTTAAGAGGTGGAGACAGTATACTGGTTATGGAAAAAAGAACTTTCATGCCTGGAGGCACGAACATCACAGGTTCAATCTACCAATCACTATCAGCCAGAGTTTAACAGTGCTCTAGTCAGTTTCTATCTCTCTGTGTGTGAATTTCTCTCTCTATATATACCTCTTTCTCACTATAATAAAACAAAGAAAATGTATTTTTTTAAAAAGAGAAAGTATTAAAAACAGACATGAACCGCCAGAAACAAATTACCAACACAAACACAAAAGAAATACAATTATTTTTCAAGAATGAAAACCATTACATACAGGCATTAAGCAGTGGCAAGCCAAGTTGCGTGCACAAGGACTGAGGTTCAAATCCCCAGTCTGGGGAGTCGGGCAGTAGCACAGCGGCTTAAGTACAGGTGGCGCAAAGTACAAGAACTGGCGTAAGGATCCGATTCGAGCCCCCGGCTCCCCACCTGCTGGGGAGTCGCTTCACAGGCGGTGAAGTAGGTCTGCAGTGTCTGTCTTTCTCTCTTCCTCTCTGTCTTCCCCTCCTCTCTCCACTTTTCTCTGTCCTATCCAACAACGATGACAACAATAATAATTGCAACAAGGGCAACAAAAGGGAATAAATAAATAAATTTTTTTTAAAAAGCCCAGTCTGCACCTGGCAAAGGGCAAGTTTCAAAAGTGGTGAAGCAGTGCTGTGGATGACATTCTTTCTCTCTCCCTACCTCCTTTCCCACTCTTAATTTCTTTAAAGCTTGTATTGTCAAGGCCACAGACAGAGGCTACAAATTCAATCCCAGCAGTTCAGCCATAGCATACTATAGTGCAACGATTAAACCTGGGACTTCTGAGTCTCAAGCATTAAAATGTTGCAGTATTTTTATAATTGCAGTAATTCTAAGAGAAATACTGAATCACTATGTTCAACAGACTACATTCAAGTGTCATCTCATGGTAGTTTTTTTTTTTTTCCTGTTTTTTTTTTTTTTCCTTCCAGGCATCAGTACATGCACTATGCTTAAGTACTTGCATTAATGCTACAATACTAAAAGGCTATTAGTTTCAATATTCCAGTAAGTTTTGGAATGAGATATTTCTGACCTCTTTCTACCGTGGCTCTTAGAAGTTACTTTTTTAGGGCGTCGGGCAGTAGCGCAGCAGGTTAATTTAAGCGCATGTGGCGCAAAGCGCAAGGACCAGCTTAAGGATCCCGGTTCAAGCCCCCGGCTCCCCACCTGCAGGGGGGTTGCTTCTTAGGCGGTGAAGCAGATCTGCCAGTGTCTTTCTCTCCCCCTCTGTTTTCCCCTCCTCTCTCCATTTCTCTGTCCTATCCAACAACGACGACATTAATAACAATAACTACAACAACAATAAAAAAAACAAGGGCAACAAAAGAGAAGATGAATAAAATTTTTAAAAAAGAAGTTACTTTTTGGGGTGTGTGTGTGTGTGTGTGTGGGATAAAGACAGTAAACCAGACCACAGCACCAAAGCTTTCTTCAATGTGGAGGGGGCCAGTCTCAAACATGGGTTACACACATTGTGAAATGACACACTATCCAAGTGAGCTATTTTGTTAGCCCTTCTAGTTTCTTCGTGTTATCTAAACATCTAACTCAAGAATATGTTGATAGCTTAGAAATTATCAATTATATATAAAAATCAAGACAATAAAGACTGGTCTGTAGATGTCAGGAATGTATGCAGGTTTCTCATATCCGTAGTTTAAATTACTTTTCGGAATTTGCATATTTCTCCTTCTCTAACCAGAGCACTGTTCAAATGCTCTGGCTTTTTTTTTTTAACATTCTTTTAAAAAATACTTATTTGATAGAGACAAAAATTCAGAGGAGATAGAAAGGGAGAAAGACACCTGCAGTACTGCTTCACGGCTCATGAAGCTTCCCCCTTGAAGGCAGAAAATAGGGTTGGGGGTGGTAGCACAACAGGTTAGGTGCACATGGTACGCAAAGCACAATGACCGGCCTGGCCTGTCTAAGGATCCCCATTCCGGCCCCCAGCTCCCCACCTGCAGGGGAGTCACTTCGCAAGCAGTGAAGCAGGTCTGCAGGTGTCTATCTTTCTCTCCCCCTCTAGCTTCCCTTCCTCTCTCCATTTCTCTCTGTCCTATTCAACAACAACAACAATAATAATGACTACAACAATAAAACAATAAGAGCAACAAAAAGGAATAAATAAGTATTTTTTAAAAGGGTATGGTTATAAAAAAAAAAAGCCTCAATGTGAATATATCAAAATAAAAAGTCCAAAAGATAGCTTAGCTGGTAAAGTATAGACTTTACCAGGAATGAGACCTTAGATCTGAACCAAGCTACCTCATCATAGGAACACCACAGATGGCACCAAGGGAGCTCCACTGGATAGTGGAGCAGTGCTATGGTATCTTTCTCTAGAATAAAGAATCCATTTTAATTTGCCCAGGAAGGCAAATCATCAGTGATATTATACATGTTCCAGATCCTGGATTCATTCCAAAGGGTTACTTTAAAAAAAAAAAAAAAAGTATGAAAGCATGATGTATCATGGTAATAGGTTAAGTTGTATACTTGTTCCCATATATAAAGGGAAGCTGAGTTACAGCAAATGAATCCTTTCATGTTGTTGATAATTTTTACCTCTAATTTAAGTATCTGGCAATAATGGCTGAATTTTAATAACAGTAAGTCAGTAATAAACAGTTTATGGTCTTTTGCTTTATTTATTGGTGCTCTTGCAATTGATTTTTCTAGCACTTACCTAAACTTGTGGGCTTGATGAGAACATCAAGGACATCATAAAAGGGCAAATTTTTTAACTGGACATCAGGATGGACAGGAGGAATTGGGGGAGAAGGCTGCTGCATCTCAAACGAGGGCTTAGTATCCTGAAGCAACACAGAACCAACAGGAGAGGACGGTGAGTGAGGTGTAACTGAAGTGGAAGGCAACGAGTGGATTCCAGCTACCGACAAGTCAGGCTCAATAGGTGATGAGCCACCATCCAAATTGAAAACCGATGATTTGATTGTGGATAAATCAGAAAGTCCTTCAAGAGTTCGTGGGTATCGGCGTCTATACAATTCTCGAATTTTAATCTGAACCGCAGGGCTGCAGCCGCTCTTCAATAAATACAACGCCCTCATCAGCAGGTCATGCTTGCGTCCACTTTTATTCCGTCCAGCAAAGCCTAGTAACACTTGTAGTTCAGAAACCCTAAAACTAGAAACCATATTCTAAAAAGAAAGGAAAAAAAAAAAAGAGAATAAGCCAATAGTCTCTAAAGCTTTACATACTGTAAAATCTAATTTTTCCAGTACTCTATAAAGTGATATACACTAGTAACTAACCGTCTCATATTCTACTCCGACTGTTCTCACCATCCCCATCTATTACATTCAAGTCATGGTGTCATTAGATTTTATTGCACTCTAAACTTTTATAATCTATGGTGTTCTGATTTCAATTAATAACCACATTATATACTTATTCTCAAGAATAAATCTATATTTGCTTTAAGACTACAAAAATCTGTAACCACCAAAAGACCTTTTTAAAACCAAGCCATACCAAAACACAATGTTAAGTTTGCTATCAAGTAACCAAACAACACAAAGAAAAAGACAATATGCTGAGAAAATAAAGACATTCTTATATACTAACACTCAAAGTCACATCTTATTTAGAATCAAACTTCTAAAACAACTAAAGTTCCCAGGTGAATATCCAAGAAAAGAAAAAAAAAAAGACCTTTAAAGAGCACTAAAAAAAAATGGTCACACAGGCAAGATGCTGTCTATACTGCCCAACTGACCTGTTCTTGGGTGTAAAACAGAACAATTTGTACTGCACATCTCACCTTGCAATTTACTCAGCAAAGCCTAATAGTACTTTAAGCCCAGTGGTGCCTCATGAATCCACCTACTTAGTAATTTTTACTCAACTAAACTTTTTTTACTCAACTGAACTTAGAAATCACATCTGGGTTAGATGTAACTGGACCAAAAGAGCACTACCTGGGTAGCCATGAAGAAGAGTTTAAGACCTAGAGCTGACCAAAAGCCCTCTCAGAAATCTACCACATGAAATACTGTTTTTCTATAGCACCTCATTGCTACACAGTCCATAACTGCCTGTGATTCCTTCTCAAAGGTAGAACTGCTCTGCACTTTTACGTCTCAGTAACAGTCCAGAAGCAACTCCTTAAAACTTTTGGGAGTCCAGCGGCAGTGCAGCAGGTTAAGCGCATGTGGCGCAAAGCGCAAGGACTGGCTAAGGGTCCCGGTTCCAGCCCCCAGCTCCCCACTTGCAGGGGAATCGCTTCACAAGCAGTGAAGCAGGTCTACAGGTGTCTATCTTTCTCTCCCCGTCTTTCCCTCCTCTCTCCATTTCTCTCTGTCCTATCCAACAACAACGACATCAATACTAACTACAATAAAAACAAGGGCAACAAAAGGGAATAAATATTTTAAAAATAAAACTACTAGGCTTTTAATTAATTGTTAAACTTTCTAGTTTTCTATAGTGCAAACAAATGTAATTTGCATGTACATTACTGATAAAAAAATACCAACTATACATGTAATTCTCAATTTACTTTTTCTTTCTTTTGCACTTTTCCTTTTTATTATTATTGTTGTTATTATTATTATTGGACAGAACACAGAAATTGAGATAGGAGGGGGAGATAGCTAGGGAGAGAGAAAAAGACAGACTCCTGCAGACCTGCTTCACAGCTTGTGAAGCACACCCCCTGCAGTGAAGAGCATGGAACTCAACCCAGATTCTTGAGCGGGTCCTTGCACTTAGTACTCATGTGCTTAACCAGATGTGCCGCCGCCCAGTCCCCTATAATTCTCAATTTTCTAAGTAGTCACATTAAAACAAAATCAATCAACAAGGGCAACAAAAGGGAAAAAATGGCCTCCATGAGCAGCGGATTTGTAGTGCAGGTACAGAGCCCCAGCAATGACCCTGGAAGCAAAATAAAATAAAAGCAATGTCAAAACTGTCTACCCATATATACAATAATATACAAAAGTATCTTTTCAATGCAAATTTTGGTGATTTAAAAATAATTTTAAATAGTGGCCCAATAGACTTGCAAACATGACGTCGCAAGTACAATCCCCAGTATTGTATATGCCAGAGTGATGCTCTTGTGTGCCCATCCACTCTCGCTCCCCTCCCTCTCATTAGCAAGCAAAATATTGAAGAAAAAATGTACTTTAAAGATACTTTTATGGGGCCAAGGGATATAGCAAAGAACACATCATGACTTTGGCTTCAAATCCTATGTGCAATCTTCCATACCACCATAAACCAGTGCTGAGCAGTGAGTGCTCTGGTTTATAAGAATAACAATTTTAAGTGTTAATGAGTTGTTTTTCATACTAAACCTGAAATATTCTATCTGTACCTTACACTTAGAACATATTTTAATGGTACTAAGTGTATTTCAAATGGTTAGAAACCACATATTGCCAGTAGCCACCAAACTGAAAATACACCTCTAAATCACATAACAAGGGGCTGGTCGGTGGCGCACATGTTACAATGCTCAAGAAGTCAGGTTAGAGCCCCAGTCCCCACCTGCAGGAAGAAAGCTTCAGGAGTGGTGAAGCAGTGCTGTAGGTATCTATGTCTCTCCCATTCTATCTCCCCTCTCTATTTCTGTCTCTATCCAATAATTTTAAAAAAAAAAATCACATTGTAACTACAATATATATCACAACATCATGGTTATCATATCTTAACAGCTTCATCTTTTTTTTTTATGTGCAAGACTGTTTTATTCATCTTATCCTATGCTATGAAAAAGAAAAAAAATTATGCTCTAGCATATAACTTGTGATTTCATGTATAAAAAGTATTCTAGCCTTTTCTCAGTTAAGTATATTCCCAAGCAAGAAAAGCAGGGTGGAGAGATAATAATGGTCATGTAAAAAAAAATTCTCATGCATGAGGCTCCAAAGCCCCAGGTTCAATTCCCTACACCACCACAAGCTAGAGATGCTAAATGGTGTGCTTAGGGAAGTGTGTGTGGGGTGGGGAGAAGACTGCCTAAACCCTTCTAAAAAGTAAAAAAAAGCATAGTTGTTTTGATTTAAAACTAAGCAAGAAATGCAGTACTTTTTTCCAATCTCCAATCCCACTTCAACTGAAGCTTGTTGATTTTACAGTAGCATAAAATAACAGTAAATCATATAAAGCACTAACATCATTAGGCAATCATACAGGTTTTTAAAAAAAAATTTAATCTGATTCTTCCTACAGAGACCAAAGTAACTCAAAATTCATTATTCTCTTCCATTTATTTCAGATAGTCTTCGTTTTAAGGAGTTTGGCTCTCAAAACAAAATTTCAGGGAGATTACTCATATCATTTCCAATAGTAATTATTCATTTGAAGACTGCACTAAGACAATGACACTAACAGCCACTGTAAACACGTGCACGCCACCCCCAAGGAAAAAGAGACTTAAGACGTAAGGCTTATTAGTTAAAACTATGTGGAACCACGGGATTCTGAAGAAAGGAGAAATCCTCTGGTTTGGGCAAGTGCAAAAGAAAGAGCAGATAAGATGGAGCCTTTGCATTGCAGAATGCTGCAAAGATAAAACACAGGCAGTACCCCCACACACCTATGGACAACTAATCTTTGACAAAGGTGCCCAGATTATTAAATGGGGAAAGATGAGTCTCTTCAACAAATGGTGTTGGAAAAAATGGGTTGAAACACGCAGAAGGATAAAACTAAACCACTCTATTTCACCAAACACAAAAGTAAATTCCAAATGGATCAAGGACTTGGACAAGAAACTATCAAAATTCTAAGAGGAAAGTATGGGCAGAACTTTTACATACAAATTTTAAAAACATCTTCAATGAAGTGAATTTAATTACAAAGAAGACTAGAACAAAAATAAACCAGAAGGACTACATTAAATTAAAAAGTCTCTGAACAGCAAAAGAAACCACCACCCAAAGAGACCTCCCACAGAATAGGAGATCTTTACATGCCACGTTATTGGACAAGAGGCTAATAAACAAGATATATAAATAGCTCACTAAACTCAGCAATAAGAAAACAAATGACCTCATCTTAAAGACCAATAAACACTGAAAAAAATGTTCCAAGTCACTGTCTGTCAGATAAATGCAAATAAAGACAACAATGAGATACCACTTCATTCCTGTGAGAATGCCATACATCATAAAAGGAACAAGCTGGGAGTATGGATCAACCTGCCAACGTCCATGTTCAGCCAGGAAGCAATTACAGAAGCCAGACCTTCCACCTTCTACACCCCATAATGATCCTCGGCCCATACTCCCAGAGGGATAACTATGAGAGCTTTCAAAGGGGGAGGGGGGGCACGGATGGGATAGGAAGTTCTGTTGGTGGGAACTGTGTGGAATTACAACCCTCTTATCCTATAGTCTTGTCAATTATCTCCATTTTATAAATAAATAAAAGGTAGCAGAAGAGGTTGTGGGGACAAAGGAAGCCTCCTGCACTGCTGGTGGGAATGTCAATTGGTCCAACCCCTGTGAAAAGCAGTCTAGAGAACTTTCAGGTTAGAAGTGGACCTACCCTGTGACCCTACAATTCCTCTCCTGGATATATATCCCAAGGAACCAAACAGTCATCCAAAAAGATTTGGGTATACCTATGTTTATAACTGCACAATTTGTAATAGCCAAAACCTGGAAGCAACCCAGGTGTCCAAAAACAGATGAGTGGCCAAGTTGTGGGCTATATACACAATGTAATACTACTCGGCTATTAAAAATGGTGGATTCACCTTCTTCACCCCATCTTGGATGGATCTTGAAGGAATCATGTTAAGTGAGACTTTTCAAAAATAAAAAGATGAATATGGGGTGATCTCACTCACATACATAAGTTCAAAAACAAGATCAGAAGGGAAAACATTAAGCAGAACTTGGACTAGAATTGGTGTATTGCACCAAAGTAAAAGACTGGCGGGGGGGAATTCAGGTCCTGGAACATGATGGCAGAGAAGGACCTAGTGGGGGTTGTAGTGTTATATGGAAATGTCATACATGTACAAACTATTGTATTTTACTGTTGACTGTAAGCTATTAATCCCCCAATAAAAAAATAAACGCAAGCACTGGCCAAAGATAATGACTTTAAGAGTCATTGGTGTCCTTTGGAAAATTTTATCAACAATTAATAGTTGTAGGTCAAGACTTGGGACTTTGGGAAAATCAGTTTTATTTCTCTGGGCATCAATTTCTATTTATTATTGGATAGAGTCAGAGAGAAACTGAGTGGAGAACAGAGATAGGGAGAGAAAGAGACAGAGAGACACCTGCAGTTCTGCTTTACCAATCATGAAGCTTTCCCTCTGGAGTTAAGGACCAGGGGTGCCTTGAAAAAGCCCTCCTTTAGTCAACTTATTATTAAGGAGTTTTACTAAATCAAAATACATATGTATGTGCCCCTCCCCCCAAAACCTTGCTAGATCCAATTTCTTCTTAAGGTGGTATTCTTTAAAAAAAAAAAACTTATTTATGATAAAGACAGGAGGAGAGAAAGAACCAGACATTACTCTGGTACATGTGTTGCCAGGGACTGAACTCAGGACCTCATGCTTGAGAGTCCGATGCTTTATCCACTGTGCCACCACCTGGACCACCCTAAAGTGCATTTCAAATTTCAGTCCTAACCAGCTAAAGTGAGTCTGCTATGAAAACTTTTTTTTTTTCCTCCCAGGTTATTGCTGGGCTCAGTGCCTGCACCATGAATCCACTGCTCCTGGAGCCACTTTTCCCCCCCTTTTGTTGCACTTGTTGTAGCCTCGTTGTGGTTATTATTATTGCCATTGTTGATGTTGTTCGTTGTTGGATAGGACAGAGAGAAATGGAGAGAGGAGGGGAAGAGAGAGAGGGAGAAAGATAGACACCTGCAGACCTGCTTCACCACTTGTGAAGTGACTCCCCTGCAGGTGGGGAGCTGGGGGCTCAAACCGGGATCCCTAAGCCGGTCCTTGCGCTTTGTGCCACATGAAAACTTTTAAGAATGTATCAGCTCTTGTCCTCCACCAACTTGACATCAACATTTCTTCCCCAAGTGGATTTTAACAGAGATAGGGAGAGAAAGAGACAGAGAGACACCTGCAGCCCTGCTTTACCACTCATGAAGCTTTCCCTCTGCAGTTAAGGACCAGGTGCCTTGAACCAAGTGGATTTTATCTACTTCATGTTTCTTCTCAAAGTCATCCTTCTAATTCTTCATGTGCAACTGATATGTACTACATAGAAGAATTTCAGTAACTGCTTAGTGACTTTATAAACATGAAAATAGGTTATGGCTGATTTTAAAATGTAAACAATCTCTTTTAAAAAGAGTGAATATAAATTAAAACTAGAACTATGCATCTTGCATATCAAATTTAAATCACAAAATTTTAAAAATACAGTTGCAACATTATATAATTTAAACATTATGTATAGGTCTGAGGGCAAGTTGAAGGTGCAGTATTAATTTTTTTAAAAAATTCATCAACCAAATATATATAATATTTATATAAAAATATTTCCCTGAAGGAACCCCACACACACAAAGAAAATCCAAGAATTAGGGAAACTCGAATGACTTAAAGTCTTGGTAAAGATCAGTATGAATTTTATAAGCTCTCTCTATCTGCTATGACATATAATATGAGGTAGTGGGAGGAGGTGCTGGGGAAAATAGACAAATCACATAATCAACATTCCTAACACTAATACTAATACAATCTGTATCATGGCCTGAAAGATGGTGCAGTGGATAAAGTGTGAGACACTCAAGTCAAGTCGTCCCAAATTCAAGTGACGCTCTGGTCCTCTCTCCCTCTTTTCCTCATCTTTACAGGTCAGGCAGTGGCATACTTGGTAGAACACCCATTACACCATGCACAAGGACCCCAGTTCAAGCCCTTGGGTTCCAAGCTGCAGAGGGAATCTTCACAAGCAGTAGAGTAGTGCTGTGTCTCTTTCCTTCTCAACCTCCCCTCCCCCTCTCAAGCTCAAGTCTCTATCAATGAAATATTTTTAAAATCTACATTTTCATATATCCAGTTAAAAAATTAGAGGATTTTACATCAAGTCCCTGGTTCTGTGTCCCAGTGAAATCCTGAGTTCCCAAGAAATAAATCCCCTTTTATTGAAAGGCCTAGAGTGAACATCTTCCTTCCAATTCACTGGTTAAAATAATTCTTGAGACAAAGAAACCAAAGTCAATAGTCAAAATAAGCTAAACTTTGAGAAGACAACTCCTGAAATGTACCCCAAGTTCATTCCTTCATACCATGATACATGAACACAAAGCAGTACTCTGGTCAGTGTCTCTCCCTCTCTGTATCTCATTAGAATGAGATAAATAAAATTTATTTTAAAAAAAACCTTGACTTTTCTATATACATTAAATAAATTTCAAATGACTGATATGAAAAAAAGGTATCTAAGCAACACAAAATGCAAAGGCATAATGTTTCTTAACTATGTAGTAAAGGCACAAGAAATAAAGAACACTTAAATAAACTAAGAGATATATTACTACATTTTAACCCTTGTTAAAAATATGAAATCCCAGCCAAAGATTAATGTGTTAGATATTAACAAATCAAAACTTACAATTAAACAATATAATAATAATGCTAAGTGATAATGAATACCATGAACAAAAATGGAGGAAAAGCAAACTAAGAGCACAGGAGGGAAAGGGGAAGAACTCACTAAGATCTGAACAAGTAACTTGAAGTAGAAAGAGAGCACTAAATAGATGAACATCTTAAGAAAAGTGTCCCAAAGCACAGGGCACAAAGCATGCAAAAGGTCTGAAGAAGGAGGCATACTAATATGGTGAAAGGAAGGTTAAAAAATCACTACTGAACCAGAGCTATCTAGAAAAAGGAGTAAAAAATGGGATGTGCTAAGCAAAGAAAAAACAAACCCAAGAGGAGGGGTAGTTAATCTAAATAAATATCTGCAATATAAAATGATAGTATTAAATTAGTGAAACTAAGAAAATGCAGAACAAAAATGTTAGGCAACAATTTCATGCATAAAGTTGGCAGTGTGAGCAGTTTCAAGTAGTCTATAGGTGAGGAAAAGAGTTCTGTTAAACTTACATAAAATTCAAGAAGACTCCAAAAGTCTGTTAAAAACCAAACGAACAACAACAACAAAATAAATAAATAAAGTAGATGGGTGTAGATAGCATAATGGTTATGCAAAGGGACTGATAACCTGAACTTTCCAAAGTCCCAGGTTCAATCCCCTCACACTACCACGAGCAAGGGCTAGCAGTACTCTGGTAGTTATCTCACAACCACAAAGCTAAGAAAACAAGAGGAAGTGTGTGGTTTCACAACTAGAAAAACAGAAAAACCATGAAAAGGGGCAAAGAAAAAATAATGAACCCAAAAGGTGGTAAGAAAAGAAACAAAATAGAAAAAAACAAGATAGCACAAGTGAAGAGGAAAAATAAGTGCAAATATACTAAATCCCAAATAAAAATGAAATAATTCTCCAATTCATAGAGCAAGATTACAAGATATCACTACAGAAATCAGATTATTCAAAAAGAAAAAAAAAAGGCAATCAGGTTTACTGAAAACAACACTACACATGAATTTAGCAACTTAGATGAAATGGACCAACTACTGAAAAACATGAACTATCAAAACTCAACTACTTTAGCTACTCATAAAATTTTCATTAAAAAAAAAATTACTAGACCCAGATAGCCTTACTGTAGAATTGTCCCCAACATTTAAACATCACCAATTCTATACAATTTCTTCCAGGAAACAGAAGACAAGAGAACACTCCCAAAAACCAGGAGGTGCAGTGGATAGTGTTGAACTCTCTCAAGCATGAGGTTCTGAGTCTGATCAACAGCAAGGCACGTGCCAGAGTGAAACTCTGGTTGTCTCTCAATCTCATTAATAAAAATAAAAATAACTGTTAGAGAAAAAACTTCCTGGGGCTGCGTGGTGATGTACCTGTTAAGCATACACATTACAGTACAGGGAGGAAGCTTTATATGGGGTGAGACAATGCTCCAGGTGTCTCTTGTCTCTTTCCCTCACTATCTCCCCCTTCCCTCTCAACTTCTGTCTCTATCCGAAATAAGTCAAATACATGAAAGGGGGGGGGGGAGAAGAACACTTCCAAAATCATTTTATGAAGAGGGCTGGGGTTATGCTAATGGCTATACAAAATGGTCTTACTTAGGATTACCACGACACCAAAACCAGACAAGACAAAGCACACACTAATATCACTCAAGACTGCTGCTAAAATAGTTAACAAAGCATTAATAAAGAAAATTCATATAAAAAGAATTATAGAGCTGAGTAGACAGCATAAGGCTAATGCAATAAATAAATAAATAAATAAATAAATAAATAAATAAAAGCCTCTCAAGCCCAAGGCTCTAAAATCACAGGTTCAATTCCAATCATCACCACAGGCCAGAGCTGAGCAGGGTAGTGCTCTGGTAAAAGACAAAAATTTTACCACAGGTTTATTCTAGGGATGAAATTATAATGCAATACTCTAGTACTGTCTCTCTCATAAAAATTATTTTTAAGTATAGAGCTAATAAACTAATGATAAGAACTGGACAGTGTGCTTCCAAGATTGAGTGAGGCAAGAATGTTTGCTGCTTCAACTTCCCAAATCAGCATAAAGTTAGAACTTGGTAGCAGAGTAAGAAACAAGGGGGGGGGGTGGTCCGGAAGGTGGCGCAGTGGATAAAGTGTTGGACTCTCAAGCATGAGGTCCTGAGTTCAAGCCCCAGCAGCACATGTACCAGAGTGATGTCTGGTTCTTTCTCTCCTCCTATCTTTCTCATCAATAAATAAAATCTAAAAAAAAAAAAAAGAAAGAAAGAAAGGGGGGCAGGCGGTAGTGCAGTGGGTTAAGTGCACATGGTGTCAAGTGCAAGGGCCGGCGTTAAGGATCCCAGTTCGAGCCCCTGGCTCCTCACCTACAGGGGGGTCACTTCACAAGCAGTGAAGCAGGTCTGCAGGTGTCTATCTCTCCCTCCCCGTCTTTCCCTCTTCTCGATTTCTCTGTCGTATCCAACAACGACAGCAACAACAAACAACAACAACAAACAAGGGCAACAAAAGTGAAAGAAAACAGCCTCAAGGAGGTGCAGATTCCTAATAGTGAAGAAAGGGGGCCCGGCAGTTGCACACATGGCGTGAAGCGCAATGACTAGTGGGAAGGAAGGAAGGAAGGAAGGAAGGAAGGGAGGAAGGAAGGAGATGAGAGGCATAGATTTAAAATACATTCCATACACTAACAATGAACATGTAGAAATGAAATATTTTACTTAAAACCATCCCAAACTAAAAATCCTACTTAAAAAATAACAAAGCAAGCTAAGGACTAATACATAAAAAAAAAACAGTGAAATAGTAATTTTAAAATCTAAGAAAATCTAAATAGATTCTTCAGAGTTTGGAAGACTCAGTAAAGTAACATCAACTTCTAAAATGGCACACAAACTGAGTAGTTTCTCTCCAAATCCCATCAAGACTCTTTAGATGAGACTGTTCTAAAATGTATATGAAAAGGCAAAGGAGTTAAAAGCAACTCTGAAAAAGGAGACGAATCATTTCACAACTCAGCAAAATTAATCAAGCAAAGTGGTGGGCAGAAAGGTTAATGGTACCACACAGAAAAACCCAGAAATAAACCTATACAAACATGTCCAAAGTTTGTGATAGAGGTGTGAAAAACAACTCAACAAAGGGATACTTCAGGAAGCCGGCGGTAGCGCGGGTTAAGTGCACGTGGCGCAAAGCCCAAGGACCGGCATAAGGATCCCGGTTCCAGCCCACCCCCCGCACCTGCAAGGGAGTCGCTTCACAGGCAGTGAAGCAGGTCTGCAGGTGTCTCTTTCTCTCTCCCTCTGTCTTCCCCTCCTCTCATCATTTCTTTGTCCTATCCAACGACAACAACAATAACTACAATAAAAACAAGGGCAACAAAAGGGAAAATAATTATTTATAAAAAAATTTAAAAAAAGGAATATTTCAACGTATGCTGCTGACGCATCTATAGATTAAAAAAATGAACTTCCAACCAAGTCTACATTTTATTAAAAAAAAGAAAAACTAGTAAGTCACATAATTATCAGTTTTAAATTGAAGGACAAAACAACAAAGTTTTTTTTTTTTTTTTTATTTAGTCACAAAATAAAATCTTTAAGACTTATAAAGCTAAGGAAAAATTCTTAGCAAGATCCATAAAAAAGAAAAATATGGTCAACATCATTAGAAGGAATGCAAATGAAAAGTTCACTGTGACACAGAATGACTAAAATGAAGAATAGTGATTAACACCGAATGCTGGTAGTGATGTAAAATGGTATACTCTGGAAAAGGTTGGCAAGTTGGTTAAAAGCCACACAACCTAAAGTTGAACAATGCTAGCCATTTGTTCAGGAGAAAAGGAAACAGGTTCACCAGAAAAAACTATAGAAAATCTTTGTAACTCTTTTACTCATGATAGTCAAAAAATGTAAAGACAGGTGTGTCTTTCAGTAACTGAATGACAAAAAAAAAATCCATATTCAACAATAAAAAGGAATGAATTATAGATACAAATAATAAATTTGGGGAGAATTATACCAAATAAGAAGCAAAACCAAAAAGATTATATGCTGTGACTCCATTAAATAACACTTTTTTTTTTTTAATAACAGAAATGAAGTACAGGTGGTGGGTAGGTAGATTACAGGGAAGACTGGATGGGAAAGAAATGAATGTGGTTCTTAAAATGACATGATGAGGTGTTGGTATGCTTCTGGATTCTGCTTCGGAGACCTTCTGTTTTAATCATCACATTGGGTTCGCTTTGTGTTCCTTGCGAAGTGTTCTGTTTGCATGTCCACTGTTGGCTGGGCACCCCCCTGCCTCCGGGATATTGGTCTGGTCCTGGCTCCCCCTGCCTCCGGGACATTTGGTTTAGTCCTCGCTGGTTCCCCTTTTTCCTTCTCCCGGCCCCCTATAGTATGTATTTCCTTTGTTCCTGACTCTTCCGCCCAAGGAGGGAGGTAGGAGAGATACAGGACAGAATTGTGTTGTGATTAGGTTGTTGGACTGCTCGTGAATAAAGATTGAACTGCGTTCTCAGCTCAGCCGTGAGTCCCTGGTCGTCTCTCTCTCCCGCCCGTGAAGCTAATCCCGCAATGAGGGATCTTCAGTAATAGAAATGGTCTACATCTTGTGTCAATACCAATACTCAAGATTGTGGTATTGTACAAAAATTTTGCAAGACGTTATTATTACCTGGATGGAAAGTATTCATGGGGTGGGGGAGGTGCACTTGGCAGTACTGCACCTGGTTTAGTGCACATAGCAATAAGCAAAGACCCCTTAAAGGACGGAGATTTAAGCCCTGCTCCCCATCTGGAGTGGTTAAGCAGGTCTGCAGGTAGTCTGTGTTTCTCCCTATCTCCCCAACCTCACTCAATTTCTCTCTGTTCTAATAAAATGGAAAAAAACAAATATAGAAAAAGAAACAAATGGCTGTGGGAGTGGTGGATTCATAGCACAGCATCAAGCCCCAACAATAACCCGGGGGGAGGGGGGAGGAAGGAACGAAGGAAGGAAGGAAGGTCCTATTTGTCCTTACAACTATAATGAATTGATAATTATCTTAATAAAATATTTAAATTAAAGTTCATAAAAACCAAGGTTACCATTTATTTAATTTAATAAAGTAATATCCATAAGAACTCAAAGAACATGGAAGGGATTTTTAAAATCAGGCAAAATTAGTAACCCAAAGAAAGACAATTTAGGAATATTAATACCAGAGAACAGAACTTAATACAAAAAGTATTTTTGAGGGACCAGGTGGTGGCACACCTGGTTAAGTGCATACATTAAGCGCAAAGATCAAGGTTCAAGCCCCTAGTCCCTACCTGCAGGGGGAAAGCTTCACAAGTAGTGAAGCAGTGCTGCAGGTGTCTGTCTCTATCCAGTAATAAATCAATACATATATAAAAAGTACTGGTAAAAATTTTTAAACATATTTTAAATTTTGGGGGCACCTGGTGGAAAAAATAATGATTTGGGGTAAACCCACTTCCTACTTATCCCCTCCCTTTTTTTTTTTAAGATAGAGACAAAGAACCTAGAGGAAAAGAGTAAAAGAGACTACAGCACCCAAGCTTCTCTGAACTCAAACTGAGTCAAGTACTAAGCGGAGCTAATTCATCAACAACCCTCCTTTCCTCCGTATGTACAATCACTTTAACTACTAATAAATATATGTATTTTTTATCTTTATTTCTTTTTTCTTTATTTTCCCTTTTGTTGCCCTTGTTTTTTATTGATGTCGTTGTTGTTAGGACAGAGAGAAATGGAGAGAGGAGGGGAAGACAGAGAGGGGGAGAGAAAGACACCTGCAGACCTGCTTCACTGCCTGTGAAATAACTCCCCTGCAGGTGGGGAGCCGAGGGCTCAAACCAGGATCCTTAAGCCGGCCCTTGCACTTCGCACCTTGTGTGGTTAACCCACTGTGCTACCACCCGACTACCCTAATAAATATATTTTCTACCCCACATGCAGAGCTTTCTGAGGCAAGCCCACACTCTAACCAGAATTAAGTTCAGATTTAGGGTGTAGATTAGAGTCAAGCTTGCCTTTTTTCTTTTCTTTTTAACCTGAGCAATTAAACTGGGACTTCAGAGCCTCAGATATGAAGTCTTTGGCATAACCATTATCCTTCTTCCCCACTCTAGAATCAGGCTTTCTATCATTTCTAGAGAGTAAGCCCACACTATGTTTTTGGTGTGTGCCTTTTCCCAAATCTATATTCTTGGCAAAAAAAATTCCCTACAAGGGGAAACTGAAAAAAAAAAAAAAGTAAATATAAAAGGTTGCACCAAGTGGAAAATACCTGTCCTCTTCAAATATAAACAAAAACTGCAGCTTCTTTTTATAAAATTTTTATTTATTTATTATTGGATAAAGATAGAAACTGAGAGGGAGAGGGAGATAGAAAGTGGAAGAGACAGAGTGACACCTGCAGCCCTGCTTCACCACTTGTGAGACTCTCCCCCTACAGGTAGGGACCAGGGGCTTGAACCAGTGTTCAACCTGCACACTGTAATGTGTGAGCTTAACCAGGTGTGCCACTACCTGGCCCTATCAGTTTCAACAGAGTGCAAAGATCATACAAATTATGCTGCTAATCACAACACAACTACAAATCCACAGCCAAAATGAAGTCCTATATGCTTGCAGATGAAATCTATAAATGACTCACAAACTAAGGAATTCTGTGAAAAAACAGAATAAAAAAATAATACTGCATGAAAAAAATTTATACAATGTAGGGAAAAAATTCACAATCTAAGAAACTGGAAATAAATAGAAGTAAACCAAAAAAATTATAAGGAAAGAAATGGAAAACAAAAATTTAAAAAACTGAAATATGACACATTAAATAACTCAATTCAGTCTCTAAAAACTGGCAAATCCCTAGTTTTTAAAACTAGCCAGTAAGGTACCTAAAAAACAGAATGAACAGGACATTAAGTACAGGTACAACAGAATAAGAAATCAACAATTTAATGTTATAAATCTAAGAAAGTGAGTGAAAATGAAAACACTCTATTAAAAGTATTGCCTACCAAAAACAGTTTGAAATTGAAAATATGAACAATTCAACAGCCAAAATAACAACCAATGATTAAGATATGCCCTACAAAAAAGCACCAATATTTTTACAAGGGAATTCTAAATAACACTTGAGAAATAGCTCTAACTGTACATAAATTTTCCAGAAGAGGAAAATGTACTTTAGAAGTTATAGGTCAACAATATTCATTATTAAGACACAAAAATGCTAAACTGTGTTCAAAATGAGTTCAACAATTTTTAAAAAATGAGGACTTTTTATTTTCCCTTTTGCTGCCCTTGTTTTTATTATTGTTTTTCTTGATGCTGTCGTTGTTAGATAGGAAGAGAGAAATGGAGAGAGGAGAGGAAGATAGAGAGGGGGAGAGAAAGACAGACACAAGCAGACCTGCTTCACCGCCTGTGAAGCGACTCCCCTGCAGGTGGGGAGCCAGGGGCTCAAACCAGGATTTTTTTTTAATATTTATTTTATTTATTCCCTTTTGTTGCCCTTGTTGTAGTTATTGTTGTTGTTACTGATGTCATTGTTGTTGGATAGGACAGAGAGAAATGGAGAGAGTGGGGAAGACGGAGAGGGGGGATAGAAAGACAGACACCTGAAGACCTGCTTCACCACCTGTGAAGTGACTTCCCTGCAGGTGGGGAGCCGGGGTCTCGAACCGGGATCCTTTTGCCGGTCCTTGCGCTCTGCGCCACGTGCACTTAACCCCGGCTGCGCTACGGCCCGACTCCCCAAACCAGGATTCTTATGCCAGTCCTTGCGTTTTGCCACATGCGCTTACCCGCTGCGCTACCGCCAGACTCCCAGATAAGGACTCTTGTTGAGGTCAAGAAATGAATAGGAAGAAGCTGGGGAAACACAGACACTGCTGCACCACGCCAGGACACATGTTCCCCAGGCACAGATTTCCCATGCTTCTGGGGGAAGAAAATGGTGTACAGGGAAAATGGGAGTAGTAACAGGTGCTGAGTGTGGCTTTGGCTTAGAAATAAAGTGAAGGCGGGGCTTGGGAGTTCTTAAGAAGCTGTTATGGGCAGGGTTTAGTGCTCTGTCTGCCAAACTGGGACCATTAACATGTGAGTAATCTCATATACACATATACATATATATACATATATATACATATATATGCATACATATATATATATTTCCCACCAGCACAGACTGACTTTATACCTGGAATATAAATTTGGTTTAAATGTTAAAAAGGCAATCTATTTCACCAGACTAATGAATTACAAAAGAAAAACATATAATCCTTTCAAAAAAATGCAGTAGAAGCTTTTGATAAATTTCAAGATCCAATCATGATTTTTTTAAATTAGCAAGTTAGCAATAGTAAGGATGAAACCTGAGAAGATTATCTACAAAAAAAAACAAAACAAAAAAAAAACCTACAGCAAGCATCATACTTAACTGTGAATTTTTGAAAGCATTCCCTTTAAAATCAGGAACAAGATCAGGATGCCCCCATCACAGCTTCTATTCAACATTGTACTGGAGATCCTAGCCAGCACATTAAGACAAGAAAAAGAAAGAAAGAAAAAAAGCATAAGAATTGGAAAAGAAGAAACAAAGAAGTTATTATTCACAGACAGATCTCTCTAAACAGAAAACCCAAAGAATTTTATAGGCAATTTATCACAATCAGTAGTAGGTTATTACACAAAGTCAAATTGTACTTGCACCACAAGACAAAGTATAATTATTTTTAAATGCTCATTTGTGATTTTAAACAAAAATGCAAAGTATCTAAAAATAATTCTAACAAAATATTTGCAATAACTTAATTGAAGATACATTTATTGATATTATTATATAAGACTTAAATAAGTGGGAGACTACAGTGTTATGGTTAAGAAAACATAACAAGTGGTCTGGGAGGTGGCTCAGTGGATAAAGCATTGTACTCTCAAGCATGAGGTCTTGAGTTCAGTCCCTGGCAGCACATGTACCAGAGTAATGTCTGGTTCTTTGTCTCTCTCCTCCAATCTTTCTCATGAATAAATAAAATCTAAAAAAAGAAAAAAGAAAACACAACAAAATTCTCTCCATTATTTTACAGATTCAATGTATCTCCCATCAAAATCCAAAAAGTTCTGTAAGTGTCCAAGCAAGCACATCCTCTACACAAAAGAAAAGATCCCAAAATATATGGAGGAGCAAATAGACAAAGTTCCCTGCAGAACATAACACACATGAATCAGCATCTAGAGTATATAATGAACTCCTATAATCAGTATTATAAAGACAGACAGATCAGTATTAAAATGGGGCAGGCAGGTGCACACCTGGTAGAGCAGACATGTTACTATGCTCAAGGACCAGAGTTCCAACACTGTGCCCCCACACACACCTGCAGTCAGAAAAATTTCCTAAGTAGTGAAGCAGTGTTGTAACCTCTCCCTATACCCCCCTACCCTCTTGGCTTTTCTCTTTACAATAAATAAAAATTAAATATTTAAAAAGCAGGCAAATGACTTAGCAAGCCATTTCAAAAAAATATATTTAAAAAGGCATATTAAAAGATTTAATATCCGTATAGCACCAAAGTAAAAGACTCTGGGGTGGGGGTGGGTGGGTAGGGAGAATACTGGTCCAAGAAGGATGACAGAGGACTTAGTGGGGGTTGTATTGTTATATGGGAAACTGGGGAATGTTATGCATGTACAAACTATTGTATTTACTGTTGAATGTAAAACATTAATTCCCCAGTAAAGAAATAAAATTAAAAAATAAATAAATAAAAATATTTAATATCATTACTAACAACACACCAATTAAATACTATTCACAAAAGTTTTACAATTAATGGGGGAAACACTAAAAAAAAGTTAAAGGTAGTTAAGTTATATCAGGAGTGGGGCTTAATGGAAAAGGGATGGCTTTGAGTTTTTCCATACTTTGCACAAGTATGCACTGATTGAAAAGGAAAAAAAAAAAAAAAGGCATGTGAGGCTAGCATAATTGTTACTCAAAAGGCCTTTCATGCCTGAAGCACCAAGTCTCAGGTTCAATCCCCACCAACGCCACCACTATAAACCAAAGCTGAGTAGGGGTTTTTTTGGGGGGTGGGAGGGCTGTACATGGAAATTAAAATATTAAGACCATTTTCCAGACTAGGCTATTATTGTTAATACAATGTTAATAGCCATCTCCAATGCTAATAGTAAGACAAGATAACATCTGAAATATAACCAAGACCTGAGCACAATGAACAATCAAATGGTGAATACCACTGATAAGTTTATAGTGCTCTTTACAAAGTCAAAAAATCTTATTTATGGGTGGGGATATAGCATAATGGTTATGCACAGAGACTTTCATGCCTGAGGCTCTCAAGTCCCAGGTTCAATCCCCCCACACCGCCATAAGCCAGAGCTGAGCAGTGCTCTGGCAAAAAAAATATATATATTTCAAACTATTTTTCTAAAATCTAGGGGAAAGGCCACATTGTTAGTGAGTTCAAAATGAACATTAGAGAACAGTTTTGACTATGATAAAAATTAATCATGCTAATCACTTTTACTTCAACTCAACTGTTACCTTATCAAGGTACCTGACAGCTAACTTAAGGTACTAAGACAACTTAAACAAAACAACTGTGATACAGTGTGCTAGGAAAACAGGGTATCTACCTACAAAAGGGGAACCCCTACTGTGTACCATATAGCTAACTAAATGACCTTAACACAAAAGCTAAAACTAGAAACATAGTTGAAAACAGACAATTTTTATGACAATGGATTAAACAGTGGTTTTAGATTTAACACCAAAAGTGTAGGCAATAAAAGGAAAAGAAAAAAAAATCAACTTTCTTAAATATATAGGGTCCAAGGAAGGAGCTTAGTGGTAGAGCACCTGTCAGACTTTTGAGTTCAAGCCTCCGCATCACATAAAAACAGGAAAGATAAAAAGAAACAGAACATTAGGGGCAGCAGCTGCCTCACCCAATAGAGAACACACATCACCATGTGCACAGACCCAGTTTCAAACCTTGAACCAGCACATGGGAGAGTCTGCTATGGTGTCTCTCCTGTCTTATCTCTCTCCCTCTTTCTCTCACCCTCCAGAGAAAAGAAAAAACAAAATGATTGCCACTTAGAAATAGTAGAGCCATACAGGCAACTGAGTCCCAGCAAGAACCCTGGGAAAAATAAGAAACAGAATACCATAAAAGCAAAGTAGTGTCTATTTTTCTCTCATAAATGTGCTTCAGGGTACATGTGAAGAAAGTGAAAAGAATGAGAAATACTTGCAGCAAATCCTACATCTAACAAAGAACTATTGTAACTAGTACATATAAAGACCTTACACTTAATGACAAAAGGAAAACAATCAAATTTAAAAATGGGCAAAAATGGGAGTTGAGCAGTAGCACAGCGGGTTAGGCGCAGGTGGCACAAAGTGCAAGAACTGGCATAAGAATCCTGGTTGGAGCCACCGACTCCCCACCTGCAGGGGAGTCACTTCACAATCGGTGAAGCAGGTCTGCAGCTGTCTGTCTTTCTCTCCCCATCTTCCCCTCCTCTCTCCATTTCTCTGTCCTATCCAACAACGATGGCATCAGTAACAACTACAACAATAAAAAAAAAAGGCAAAAATTTGAACAGACATGTCTCAAAACACAGATGACCAATTAGAATATGGAAAAAATACTTAACATCATTTCAATCAAGGGCATAATCACTATTACTTTACAGTCATTAGGACTGCTAGAACTAAACAGACAAGAGAGTAACAAGTGTTAATAAGGATGTGAAGAAACTGCCCTCATATGTTACTGGAAATTTTAAATGCAGCTGTTTGTAAAAACACATATTCCTCAAAAACTTAAACACAAGTTGAGACAGCAATTCCATCCTTAGATCTTTGCCCAAGATATTATTAAAAAAAAAAAAAAAACCTTTGTTCATAAAAAAACTTAACACACAGGAGTTGGGCGGTAGTGCAGAGGGTTAAGCGCACATGGCGCAAAGTGCAAGGACTTGCACAAGGACGGAGTAAGGATACCAGTTCGAGACCCAGCTCTCCACCTACAGGGGAGTCACTTCACAGGCAGTGAAACCGATCTACAGATGTCTTTCTCTCCCCTCTGTCTTCCCTCCTCTCTCTATTTCTCTCTGTCCTATCTAACAATCAGTAACAACAACAATAATAACTACAACAACAATAAAAAAAAACAAAGGCAACACAGGGAAAATAAATACATAAATATATAAAAAAAACTTCACACACTTATAGGTGAATAATCATACTACTCAAAAGTGAAAACAACCCAAACAATAATAAATTCATGAAGGAATAAACAAAATGTAGTATAGCTACACAATGGGGTACTTACTATCCAGAATAAAAAGGAATGGAGTGCTGATACATGGCACAACATAGATGAATCCTGAAAAGGTAATACTAACATAAAAGAAATCAAGCACAAAAGACCATACGTATTCTATTTACATAAAATGTCCAGAATATGCAAATTCAGGAAATACAAATTAAATTAATGGATGTCGCATGTTGAGGAAAAGAATAGAGAACAGTGGCTATGGAGTTCCTTTAGGTGTAATGAAAATAATCTGGAATTAGTGATGAGTTAGACGTGATGGTAGTTGCACAACTTAGCAAACAGATCAAAACCACTAAGTGGAACACTTTAAAAGGCTAGATTTTGGGTTACAAAGACAGCACAGGACTTGCACGAGTGAAGTCTCAGGTTTAATCCCAGGTAACTGCATGTCAGAGTTGGGTGGTGCTCTGGTACTTCCTCCCCTCATTCCCCCGCCACCAAAAATAATAATCAAGTTGAATTTTATGGGAGTATATCTCTGTAAAAAATTAAGATCCAATTAAGAAAAAAAAGTTAAAATGCAGAGAAAAGTTATACATCTGAATGTTATTATAAATAGAAAATTACCAGTGTTATCAGAAAAACTATTCCTGTTTTCCAGAGGGAAGTAGTAGACCTAAGCAAACAAATGCCCAAGTATCTACTACAGCTAGGAATGAGTATCTTGGGCTACTAACTACTGTCGGGAAATTGTGAGGATGTGGTAGAGCCTGGCAGGGCTTGACCTGAGGAATGCATCTATCCTGTCAGTCTCTCTCTCTCTCTACCGAGAGGTTAAGCAAAAAGGAACAGGAGTAACGCCAAAGATTTGCTCCATCTTATCAGATTCCCTGCCTCACAAAGCACCCTGCATTTTTCTGCCTCCAGGAGCCTGGCATTCCTTAAAACATTAAGCCAGCTACCCTGCTCCCCCCTGCATTCCTGATACAATGGCCTATCTACATAATCATTGTTTTGCCTGAAAAGATCCCCACCCATTCCATTCCTTTGATCTTCTTTCTACCCTCAAGACCCTCCCTGCCTGCAGGGTATTAATTACTCCTACCAGTTAAAACCCTCATAACAGTTGCTAAGGAAGTTCCTACCATTTCCAGCTCCTTTTGCCTTTCTCCACCACTTTCCTAGCCATTTCCGTTTCCGACTTGCCACTTCTGGGTCTGCCCTTTAAAAGCCTTGGCTCTCTGATCAATAAAGAATTGAAATGCCTCACGGCAAGATGGGGACCTCTAGTCTCAAATCCTCCCTTTTCTTTCTGCACCATTTCACTACCAGTATGGCATATCAAGTTGGTGTGTTCCTCAAGCCTTTTAGAGGAAAAAAAGAAATCTGTTATAGAATAACAAGCCTCTTATTATAAAAGATCTTCTGTGTCTAGTTTATCGGTATCTATTAAAAGTTCTAAAGGGGGGCCAGGTGGTGGCGCAGTGGGTCATGTGCACATGGCACAAAGCACAAGGACTGGCATAAGGGTCTCAGTTCCAGTCCCCCAGCTCCCCAACTGCAGAGGAGTCGCTTTACAACTGGTGACTACAGGTGTCTATCTTTCTCTCCCCCTCTGTCTTAGCCAACAACAGCAATAACAACAATAACAATAATGGCAACAAGGAGGGCAACAAAAAATGGGGAAAACAGCCTCTAGGAACAGTGGATTCATAGTGCAGGCACCAAGCCCCAGCAAAAAAAAAAAAAAGTTATAACTACTGGTTTGTGAGACTAAACACACACCAAAACTCTTGCCTGTGCATTCATTCTCATTCTCTGGCACACATGAACTCCCAATATATAAAAGGGAAAGGATTAGGAATGCATAGAGATATTTTTTAAAAAATAAAGGCTAAGGGTCTCAGGGGTGGTGTGACTGGTAAAGTGTACATATACAAGGATCTGGGTTCAAGAGCCAAGTTTCCAACTGCAAGGGGGAGGACTTTACAAGTGGTGAAGCAATGTTTTTTTTTGTCTTCCCCTTCCCTCTTAATTTCTATCTCTATCAGCAAAAGAGAAAAAAAGGGGGGGAGGCGCCAGGAGCAGTGGATTTGTTGTGCAGCCACCAAGCCCCAACAAAAACCCTGGTCACAATATAAATAAATAAATAAATAAATAAATAAATAAATAAATAAATGCTGGCAGCTGGGGAAATAGTTTAACTGACAGAATGCGGAACTCAGAGGCTCCTAGTTCTATCACCAGCACAGCATGTACCACCCAAGTTGTACCCTCTTCTCATGAAACTATCCCATATGAAATAAAATAAATCTGAAAAAAAAAAAGACTTACTACAATAGATCTTTGCTACCCTTCCCCCACCAGATCTCTCAGTGAGGAGAGGTAGGGAAATTGGACTAACCAAACTTAACTCCAGCACAGAACTCTTAAGGACTGCCACTGTATTGAAATCAAGCAGCTAAAGAAAGACAGTGTAAAAAAGCTTTATGTTCCAGTTTAAGAAATAAGAGACTTTTTAAGTTTAAGAAATAGGAGTGTGTTTATGTACACTCCTAGCAAAATGTAGACATATAAATCAGTAGCTAATTAATATGAGAGGGGGAAATCAATTGTATGTCTCTAAGGTTCTCAAAAGACAAACTGAATCTTTTTAATAGATAGGCAACGTATTTGATATGCGGACTCTCTCAAAAGCCTAGACCAAGTAGATTAGAAGCTTCCAATAGCACAGCTATATACAAGATACTGGGTACTGTACAGCAAACCATAACAAAGGGACTTTTCAAAGTTAACCCAATTAACAAATAATGTGATGATAATATTAACTATTGATTGTCTTTTTGAAGCCTAAGACAGCAGGAACCTCACATCTTCACTATAGAGCCCCTACTTCCCCCAGTCCTGGCACCCATGGATAGGGCTCACTTTCCCGTATGCTTCTCCCAATCCATACCAAATAATATTGCATCCGTCGATCACAACCTAACCAAAGCAACGATTGCCATCTCAACATGCTTCACCTCAGAGTGTATCCAGAGACTTCACGTGTGGAATGACAACCCTTCAGCTTCATTACTCGGGTGAGACCTTTCCTTTTATAGTACACTCTAATTTCATCTCAGGTAGTTCACTTTCTAACAAAGTCCCATAACCTAGACATACACCAGTTTCTGTGAGAGAGAGCGTATGCGCACACGTATCCATAAACTACTGCAAAATATATACCTGAAAGCAGGATTACACTAGAGTTTGCAGTGAGTACCTCCCCAACACTTCCTCTCCACTATTCCAATCTTGGGATCCATGTTTGCTCAACAAATTGTTTGGCTTTGTATGTTAACTCTCTTTTCAATCACCAGGTTCCAGATGCCACCAGGATGCTGGCTAGGCTTCCCTGGATTGAAGACCCCACCAATATGTCCTGGAGCTCAGCTTCCCCAGAGACACACCTTACTAGGGAAAGAGAGAGGCAGACTGGGAGTATGGACCGACCAGTCAACGCCCATGTTCAGCGGGGAAGCAATTACAGAAGCCAGACCCTCTACCTTCTGCAACCCTCAATGACCCTGGGTCCATGCTCCCAGAGGGCTAGAGAATGGGAAGGCTATCATGGGAGAGGGTGGGTTATGGGGATTGGGTGGTGGGAATTGTGTGGAGTTGTACCCCTCCTACCTTATGCTTTTGTTCACTAATCCTTTCTTAAATTAAAAATTTAAATTAAAAAAAAAAATAAAATAAAATAAAGAAAGAAAAAAAAAAAAAAAAAAAAAAAAAGAAATAAGAGACTCCAGAACCCCAACTATTCTGCCTCCCTTCCACCTCTATATCCTCCAGAAACTTTGGGGGGTTCACGCTGTTAGGTTTTATGAGCTTGTACTAGGTTAGTTCACAACTAATTAATCCTAAAACTAGTTAACTCCTACAAACATAAATGTTATAAACAATAAATTTAATTTCTTCTGTAACACATTCAAAGTTCCAGTTACACTTTTTAATTATACACTGTCCATCACAGAGAACTACCTCATTCCATTCCTTTACCCCATCAAGATGAACCCATGGGTCCGGTTTGTATGTGACTAACTCTGGGGCTGCAGGTCAGAATGTAAGTAGACTCTCACCTAAGTTCTGCCTATTAGATCCTCTCTTCCAGAACAGAAAAGCATACCTGTATTACACTTGTCACTTGCACTTAAAGTAGCAAATAAGGACTACCATACATACTGTGGTATGACAACAGAAGATTCCTGGTCCTGGTGCTCCCAGCAGGCTCAAAAACTTAGTGTCACACAGCCCCATAAATAACTATTAAATAGCCTTCATATGGAACATCACTGCTCCCTGAGCCTGACAACCAAATGGCATCCTGGAGTCTCAGTCTCCTTAAAGAAACACCAAGGGGGAGCCAAGCCGTGGCCCAGCGGGTTAAGTGCATATGGCACAGACCGGCATCAGGATCCTAGTTTGAGCCCCAGGCTCCCCACCTGCAGAGGGGCCACTTCACAGGCGGTGAAGCAGGTCTATCTCTCTCTTCCCCTCCTCTCTCGATTTCTCTCTGCCCTATCCAACAACAACAACAGCAATAACAACAATAATAACAACGATGATAAACAACTAGGGCAACAAAAGGGAAAAAAAATTGGTTTAAAAAACGAACAAAACACTGCGTATTATTTCCCCCCAAGTACAGAACCTCCAATACAGGAGATGGCAATAGCAATTAGAAGGGTCCTTACTCTGATTACTCAGACCCCTTAATGTTGTTTATTCATGCCCCTTAATGACAAAGTGCAAAGATCAAAGACATCACAGCACTTTTTAGCAGCAACATACAAAGCATCCAAGTTGGCTGATCATTTTCTTCAGCCAAGAAGCTAGCTAACAAGGCAGTAAGTAGGGGCACACCTGGTTGAGCGCACAAGGACCCGCGTTCAAGCTCCCGGTCCCCACCTGTGGGGGGGGGGGCATTACAAATGGTGAAGCAATGTTACAGGTGTCTTTCTCCCTTTTTATCTTCCCCCTTCTCTCTCAATTTCTGGCTTTCTCTACTCAATAAAGATAATATAAAAAAATTAAAGACACAAAGCAATAAGTCAACTATGGAACAACAAAATATCATGTATTTCCTTTACCTGCAGGTGATTATACACTCAGAAGCACAGATCATCTAAAAAGCTCTAGTTATCTTCTCCTTCTCTTCCTTTTTAATTGCCCTGCTTTCTACTCAATATTGGACATCACAGAAAGGTGTTGACTAATCAGTTTAGTCCATGGATTACAGGATAATGGTAAATTATTCAAATACCGCCCAACAGCTCAGGCTCCTGAAGGCATCATCTCTAAAGCTTGACATCTAATCCCAATGTCCATTAACTCAAGCTGTGTGATCTAAGCATTATGTGCCCTAGTTTCTTCATAAAATTGTCAAGAATAAATAAGTATGCATATGAAATCCTTAGGCCAAAATCGCGCATGCAATCAGCATTCTATCATCATTATAAATGCTTCAATGACTACCATCAGTGTTTATAGAGAAGTCACAGTTTCTCTTCCTAGTGGAAGTACGTAAGGCAAAGGCTGAGGTGGAAAACCCTTCTAGCATCTGCACAGCCATATCTTCTCCCACTTTGAAAACTCTACCCACTCTGTGGGTCACCTAATGTGAACTGAGAGGGGCCGTCTTCTAACAAAGTAAGATCTATAAATTAAGACATCTGATTTGCTGAAAGATGAAAAAGCTGATCCACAAAACAGGAAGGTGAAAGGGAGCGACAATGAGATTCTTTGGTTCCCAATCACTCTCCAGATTCCTGGTTCCACTCCAATCTAAAGACTGACTGCCCTTCTGGCCCTAAACAAGTAAATCAATTTAATATTTCATTACGGTTTGATCAACAGCATCTATAAAAAGTTTACCAGTTTTGGAAAAGTTTTCACTAACGCAAATGCCATTTTTTTTGAAGAAGGAAAGTTCTATATACACTGACTAAAATTAAGCCTGCTAGTGCAGGTAAAGAAAATTTCAAGTCTTCTCACCCCATCCTAACTCTAAGGCATGAAATTTGCTTAGGGGAGGCCCTGGTAGATGGTTTCAAAGCTCCACAGGTGTTCAATGCTCCATAGCTGGGCTCTGAGCCATTAATACCCTCAGACACAACACTGAGAACACCGTTCTCCTACTACCGTGGCTCTTTGAATAAACCACCATCGGTCATAAAACCCGTTCACTTTCATCTTTACTAAGAACTGGGTAACTCTTCGTGAACCGTCAAGGAGGGCAGGCATCTTGCGCATGGAACAATTTCCCTCTAGCTCAGAATCCAGACCATGTTCCTGTGCTCCTGTGCGCCCCACCACCCGGGAACCCGCCGAGGCTCGCCCACCTGCCGTTTCTCCGCCGCCGTGTGGAGGCCACCGGCCCCCAGGAGCCCCCCTCTCCCCGGACCTCGCTGCGGGGACCCCGATCCTCAAGGGCAGACCTGTCAGGAGGCGCGGCTGAGCTCGATGGCGGGGACCCCCCTGCCCCCAAAAACAGAAAGAGAAATTAAATTAATTTCTCCAGGAGATGCTGAGTCGTCACTCGGCAGGAGGAAAAAGAGGGCCCTTCCGACGGAACCGCAGCCATGCGAGAGGAGAAGAGAAAGAAAGTGAAGGGAGAGGAGGAGGAGAAGGAGAGAGAAAGAAAGTGGGGGGAGCGGGAGACGGGGCGAGAAGGGGGAGGGGGCCCCCGAACGGCGACTTCAGGGCTCGCAACACGCTCTCCACCCAGGCGGGGGGCGGGGGTCCTCCCGCATCGCCGAGCAGAAACGGCCTCCACCTCAGGCCTCCCCGCGCCGCCCGAGTGAGGAGCCGCCGCCTGGGCCCCGCGTAGCCCGAGTGAGGAGCCGCCGCCCGGTCCCGCGTCCTGAGCGCCTCGCTCCCCTCCCCCGCCCGCCAGCCGGACGCGGCCCGGGGCTCCGCCAACCACGGCGACGGGCGACGCTCCGGCTTCCCCGCCTCCCAGTCCTCCCCCGCGGCCTCCGCTCCCCAGCCCCGCGCACCGCTTACCCTCAACTCCTCGAAATCCGCCATTTTATGCTACCCGTGGGCACCGCCGCCGCCGCCACAGCACCCCCGCCCGCCGCCACCAACGACGCCGCCGCCACCACGGCTGCCGCCGCCTCCAGCACCATCCCTGCGCCCGGCGCCGCTAAAGACGCCGCGGCCACCGCCGCCACGACCGCCGCCGCCGCCCGGCCCGTCACGTGACTAGTGCGAGAGCCCCGCCCCCGCGAGCTCGGCCCCGCCCACTCAGCGCCCCCTGCACGCCCTGCCCCCCTCTTCCGCCCGCAGCTTCCGGCCGCGCGCACGCACGTCGGGTCGCGGTAGGGACTGGGTGTGGGGCCGTTGCTTCCGGCCGTGCGCCCGCACGTCGGGTGGGGGGGGTGTCACTTCCTGAGTCCCGCTCCACTTCCGGCCCTGGGCCCTCGTGGGGCTGCGTTTGCCCGCCCGCCGTGAGGTCCGACGCCCGGGTATGGGAGGACTTTATTAGATGGAGACAAAGAAAGCACGGTCAGAGTGAGAGAACACAACCCCGACGCTTCCTTCACCGTTGGGGGGGGGGGGCCGGGCGCGAACCCAGACCGAGCAGTTTCGGAAGTCTTACGTTGCCACGTGGAGGCGACGCAGCAGCGGAACAGTCTAGCAAGGGTTAGTTAGGGCTGTGCATCCTGGCCTTGAGCAGCGGAGTGGAAAAGCCCCCCGAAATCGCTGAATCCCCGAGTGCGGAGTTGCTGAAGGGTTGAGTGTGGAGTGGACAGGGACCTCCAGAATCACCGAAGTCCCGTTTTTAACACGAGGATGGGGCCCAGGGAAATCCACCTGGTTAGGTGCACACACGACCGTCCATAAGGACCCAGGTTAGAGCTGCTCCCCATCTGCAGGGAAGCTTCATAGTTGCTGAAGCAGGGCTGCAGGTGAATCGCTTGTCTCTCTCTCCCTCTCCAGTCTCCTTCTGTCTCAATTTCTTTCTCTCATCAAATTAAATATGAGATTAAAAAAAATACTTTTTAAAAAAGAGAGAAATAAGGTCTAACCTGAGAAAGGCATGTCCACACACCGGTTTTTGTCTTCCACCTTCCTACTGCAGGTACTATTGCTCTCAGCCTGGTGAGGGCGGTTAATTGCTGGATTTTATTTCATTTGCCACATTGCAGAAAGAGCGTAAGACAATTAGGAGCTAGTGTGATGACCCATTTAATCGGGCAAAAATCAGCACATATCCGTAGATACCCTACTTCTGTACATGTCCGTTGTTTAGAGTTAATTCCTTACTTCTGAAAATATTTGTTATTATTTATGAGATTGAGGAGGAGGAAAAGCAGAGCATGACTCCGACACACCCAGGACTCAGGACCTCAGACATGACAGTCCAATGTCCCGTTCACTGTGCCACCTCCCAGGCCACTCCTTTACTGACTAAGCCAGAGTCACACTCGGGTCCTTTTTTTCCTCACCCCTCTTCTCTCACAAGTGACTGCTTTAGCTGTATCCCAAATATTTTGATAGCTCGTGTCTTCACTTTCATTTGATTCTAGGAACATTCGAATTTCTTCCTTGACTTCCTCTTAGACCCAGTGGTTGTTAAGCAGTGTATTGTTGAGTTTCCGTATTTTGGGACTTACACTAATTTTGTTTGTTGTTAAGTGTTCTGTTTGTTGTTAAGTGTTAGCTTAATTAAAGAAGATGCTTGGGGTTATTTCAGTGCTCTTTAATTTATTGATATTGCCTTTGTGGCCATGATCTATCCTTGATGTGTCAGTTCAAAAACAATGTGTATTCCAGTTTCTCAGGGTATAGAACTCTTAAAATGTCCAGAAGCTCTAGTCTCTTTTCAATTAATTCTCTTATTTATTGATTGATTTTATGTCTAGATGATTTAAGTGTGAGGGAGGGGTGTTGAAGCCTCCTATATTACTATGTTATTATTGATGTATTTGTGTAGTTCTTTCAGTAAATGTTTGAGGTATTTAGATGGGCCCTCACTCGGTGCATATATGTTAGTAATTGTTAAGTCCTCTTGGTTGATTGAACCCCTGATCACTATGTAATGTCTTTGTCTATTATTACTTTATTAAAGTTTATTGTGTCAAATAAAAATAGCTATTCCTGCCCCCTTTGTGGGGGAGTCCATTAACTTCTATGATAGTTTTCCATCCTTTCACTTTGAGTCTGTGCTTGCCTTGTTGAGTTAGGTGGGATTCCTACAGACAGCATATGGTTAGGTTGTGTTTTCTGATCCATCTTCCTGCTTTGTGCCTTTTAGTGGATGATTTTAGGCCATTGACATTTATTGATATTATAGATTTAAGGATTAAAAAATTTTTTTTTGTTATCTATATTTATTTACTGAATAGAGACCCCCAGAAATCTAGAGGGAAGGAGGACATAAGAGTGGAAGAGAGGCACGTGGGGGGGGTGTTAGGGGGGTTGGCCTTGTGCACTGTAATGTGTGCACTCAACCAGGTGCACCACCACCCAGCCCCTGGATTTAAGGTATTTAAATGCAGTTGTTCAATACTTTTTTTAAAAGATTTATTTATTAATGAGAAGATAGGAGGAGAGAGAGAAAGAACCAGACATCACTCTGGCACATGTGCTGCTGGGGATCAAACTCAGGACCTCATGCTTGAGAGTCCAAAGCTTTTATCACTGCACCACACCTCCCAGACCACTGTTCAATACTTTCCTGTACATGGCTGGTTATTTTGGTGATGTTGTTAATGTTTATAGGAGACCTTTTAGAACCTCTTTCAGGGTGGGCTTGGTGATAGTTGACTCCTTTAAATTTTGCTTGTCTGAGAAGGTTTTTATCCCTCCATCTAGTCTGAATGACAATCTAGCAGAATATACTGTTCTTGTGTGAAACCCATTTTCATTGAGAGCTCAATATATAATGTTGCCATCTCTTCTGGCTTTTAGAGTTTCTGTGGAGAAATCTGCTGATAGTCTTACAGGTTTTCCTCTATATGTGACTTTCTGTTTTTCTCTTGCAACCTTCAGGATCCTTTCTTTATCCTTACTTTTTTCCATTGTAACTGATGTGTCTTCAGGTCTGTGCTGACTCTTTTTGATACTCTCAGGGCTTCTTGAATCTTAATGTCCTTTCTGTTTTTTTAGGGTGGAGAAGTTTTCTTCTATTATTTCTTCTAGGATTTCTTTGACTGGTAGGCCAATAATGTGTATATTACTTCTTTTTCTACTTTTTTTTTTGTCATCCTATATGTCCCTGTTGTTGTTTTCAGTGTCTCAATCTCTCTTTTAGCTCTTTCTTAGTTTTCTCTAATTCATCCTTGGTCAGATTAATTCTATTTTATGCTTCTGTTATTCTGCTCTCCCTTCCCTCAGCTTCATTCTTCAGTTTGGCTTTTTTTTTTTTTTTTACCTTGTTCAGTTATAGTAGTGTGTTTTGTTAGCTGGCCTTTTAGCTCAGCTACTTCAGTTTTTAGTTCTATGATTACCTCGAGATAGTTTGTGTTTTATTTCTTTCTTTTTACTTTATTATTGGATAGAGACAGAAAAAAACTGAGAGGGGAGGCGGAGATAAAGATTGAAAGAGACAGACACCTGCAGCTCTACTACTCAGGAATCTTCCTTCTGCCAGTAGGGACCAGGGGCTTGAACCTGGGTCCTTGCACACTGTAATGTGTAGGCTTAACCAGGTGTGCTACCACCTGACCCCCAAGATAGTTTGTGCTTTCTTTCAGGGTCTCATTTGTTATTTCCTTGTTTCAGATCATATTTCCCTCCAAAGCTTTCCTCACTCCTGTGACTAGTGCATCAATTAATGTTTAGATGCTTTCTTCATTCTTAGTTGCTTCTGGCTTGCTTGGAATTTTTTCTGGGCTCCTGTCCTGGTTCATTGTTATAGTGGATCTTTTTTATTTGACCATTATTTTGGTGTCTTTTCTAGTTTGTGTCCTGGCAATTGCTGTTATGGTATAGTGTGGAGTGACCTCTAGTCTGTTCCTAGGTAACTGAAGCCAGTCACCTTGTGGTCTGACTCAGGATTGTCTGTAGCTGTTGTTCTAAACTGATACTACTGCCACTGTCTTTAGAAAATGAGATAGTGGGAGTCGGGCAGTAGCGCTGTGGGTTAAGTGCATATGGCGCAAAGTACAAGGACTGGTGGAAGGATCCCGGTTCAAGCCCCCAGTTCCCCACCTGCAGGGGAGTTGTTTCACAGGTGGTGAAGCAGGTCTGCAGGTATCTATCTTTCTCTCCCCTTCTCTCTCCATTTCTCTCTGTCCTATCCAACAATGACAACATCAATAACAAGAGCAGCAACAATAAAAAAGACAACAAGGGCAACAAAAGGAAA